>NC_056734.1:470957299-471142299 GCF_019279795.1 Protopterus annectens
TCACAGCTATAGGTTTTCTGGTTTGATTCTTGGTTGGGGTGGCTTATGTTTGGAGTCTGCATCTCCTGCCTGTCTTTGTGTGGATTTGCTCTGGTGCCCTGCCATTTTACAAAGATGTGTCTGCAGTTTAAATCCCTGCATCTGTGCTCTAAATATGTTTTCTTCTGTCCGCAGTAAAATTGACAGGCATTTGAATTTCAGACTTCAGGTTTCTGAATGTTTACTTCCTTGCATAATTGATGGTGCAGTGATAGTATTGTTGCCTCACAGCTATAGGTTTTCTGGTTTGATTCTTGGTTGGGGTGGCTTCTGTCTGCATCTCCTCCCTGTATTTGTGTAGATTTGCTCTGGTGCCCTGCCATTTTACAAAGACGTGTCTGCAGTATTAATCCCTGCGTCTCTGCTGAAAATTGTTTTTGTTCTGTCCGCAGTAAAATTGATAGGCATTTGAATTTCAGACTTCAGGTTTCTGAATGTTTAATTCCTTGCATAATTGATGGTGCGGTGGTAGTATTGTTGCCTCACAGCTATAGGTTTTCTGGTTTGATTCTTGGTTGGGGTGGCTTCTGTGTGGAGTGTGCATCTCCTGCCTGTGTTTGTGTGGATTTGCTCTGGTGCCCTGCCATTTTACAAAGATGTGTCTGCAGTTTTAATCCCTCGTCTCTGCTGAAAATTGTTTTGTTCTGTCCGCAGTAAAGTTGACCGACATTTGAATTTCCAACTTCATGTTCTTCAGAATACATAGTAGCACAACCTTTTTTTTTTTTAGCAATTTTCAAAGTTTATAAGATGAATATTTTAAATTTGTCCCTATTTTTGGGACTGTATTCCCCCATTATTGGCTTCGTCCAGGTTTTGTGCTAAGGTTGACAGCTATGGCAAGAACTGAATTCACTGAATATGTTTGAGGGCTTCCTCATTACTGGGTTTGTCCAGGTGTTTTGTACTAAGAGGTTGACAGCTATGGTGAGAACTGAATTCACTAAATGATAGCCATTTAAGTTTCAGTCTTCCTCTTTACAAAGCAGCTGATGTGGCGTAGTGGTATGTTACTCTGACTGTTTTTTGCTCAGGGACCTTGGCAGTAAAATATATGGTGGCAACACAACATTTTATTCTAGCAACTTTCCAAGATTATACAAGCAATGTTTAATGTGTCCCTGTTTTGGGCTTTTGACCCCCAATACATTTTGGCTTTTTCCAGTTTTCTTGAGCTGCGGTTGAGATGCAGTTGAGTATTGAGTAGATTTTACAAGGAACTGAGAGCTGCAGGGAATAGAAGTTTAGCTTTGCCAAGTTAATACTATAGCACAACAGGCTGTGTACTTGCTTTTGATGCAGAAGGTTGTGGGTTCTACTCCCACTAGGTAGATGCTGCCGTACTGAGAATGTTCTCCTTGGTGAAGATACTAACTATGAGTTCGTTATCAGTTTGCCATCCATTTCCTCTTGCAATATTATTACTAGCTTATCATTTTTTAATGTAATATAGACAATTTATTCCTGAGGGGCAACAGACACTTTATATTTCGATGAAACCATGAAATATAAAGGTGATTGCTAGCAGCAACCACTTCATTAGTTACAGATTTCTTTAATGTGGAATTATTTAGATGACTGACTTCAGAGATTGTGCATATTTACTGATAATGGACTGTAGAATTGTGCATATTTACTGATAAAGGTTGACTGTAGAATTGTGCATATTTACTGATAATGGTGGACTGTGGAATTGTGCATATTTACTGATAATGGTGGACTGTGGAATTGTGCATATTTACTAATAATGATGGACTGTGGAATTGTGTATATTTACTAATAATGGTGGACTGTGGAAGTCTGAGTAGACTTTTTTATGATAAATGTTCTCAACTGGGCACTTTTGCCATTATGGGTGCATATGGTTTGTTTCATTGCTTACTGGAGATATGTTCAAAACAAATTTAAAACATCCTGTAACAAGTGTACTGTATTGTACAAGGAATATAATTTTAGTACAATGAGGAAGGTGTATCAAAGAGCACATGTATGTTTCATATGCAAGGAGCCTATGATTCGAAAACAGCCCAAAATTAATCTTTATCTGCCACTGGCAAAATGTATTTTCTTTGAATGTGGGTTTCAATGCTGTTTCAATGAATGTGAGTTTCAAGGGCAGAGAAGTTTTAATGCTAAGTTTTCATTGTGAGACTGCATTGCTTTGTTTAACAGATGACTTAGTGTTTGTGCTGTAAACTACAAAATAAAACTTTCAAATGAAGTCCAACTCATCATAGAAGTAAAGCAGTATGCACATTAGTGTTTATGGTAAATGGAGTGAAATAGCCAAGTATAATGGTTCATTGGAATGGCTGCAGAGGCTCCATTCAACCATTATTTTGTCAGGGGGGAAGGGCAGCAAACTCAGACAGGCCCAGCTGAACTATACCTCCCAACTGTCCAGATTTTCAAAGAATGAATAGATTTTTGCTTCTTATTTTTGGTTTGTTCATAAAATTTGTAGTTTTAATTCCTAAATGATTTGCCAGAAGTCACTCTAAGTTTCAGACTTCATAACCTTCAGAAAATGCATGTTAAAGTAAGAGCTGTTCTATCAACTGTCTCAATTTATACAAGAGCAATTTTTAGTACTGTTTATATGTGCCCCAATATATTTGGCCTTGTTCAGATTTACTGCATTAACAGGTTGAGAGGTACATGCAGATAAATTGCTTTATAGAATTAGGCATAGCCAACCTCTCAACTGTCCCCAATTTTGGCTCAAAATGTTGCTCTTCCCCTTATAATCCCTCCAAAATAGCAATTTTGGAAGAAAACATGGAGGGTTTACAATTAAGAAATAACTGTAATAATCAAAGTTATAGATTACTTGAAATGCATGTAGATTCTTTTATATTTTGTCAGCTGCTCAAGGTAGCAGTACTAATATTAAAGTGTCCCTTCTTTGACAGGTAGCAGCTGTATTGTGTGTCTATTTTATATTTTTGCATCACGTTTTTGTCCATTTTCATAAAATTGTGTTTTGGCAAATTAGTGACATCACTAAAGACTGAAGTTAGAAAATGACAGACATCTGAGTTTCAGATTTTATACCCTTCAGAAAATTCATACTAATGCAAGACCTATTCTATTATCTTTCTAAGTTTATTAGAGCAATATTTAAAATTGTCCTTATTGTTGGGCCTTTGTCCCACTTCTGTGTATGGCTTTGTCCAGATTTCTTGCTCTTGAGGTTGAGAGGTATGACAAATGTGTCAGGGCCATCACAGTCAGCCAGAGAGATTTCAAATTGTGACATGCTTGTTGCACCCCACTCCCCATGTAGTGACTCTGGATGTGTCCAAGCAAGGCAAGGAGTAGTTGTATCTACCTTGGATGGGAGGACACACTGCATAAGTACTACAGTGGCTTTTCATCTGTCCTTGATTTTGCAGAATGGTCTGGTTTCTGTCATATTTTTGTACTGTTGATTTATGCTTATTACTCAAAGTGCCTGTTGCTCTGTGTTTTAAGTAGCAATGCTTTAATGACCATAAGGTAAGCTTGTCTGAGATCGTAAGATGCAAGTAAGCTTTAATAAGCATACTGTTAAAGAATTGCCAACATTGAAAGCCTTTCTGTTGTTGCCATGCAGAGAATACTTGACTACATAATGTATAAGCCTTGGGTATTAAAGGACAGGATTCCATTATTTTAAAAAGCTCATTACACTTGTTGGAGACTTCCAGTCATCTCTACAGACTTTACCCGTAAACTAAACAGAATGCCAATCATGTGTGGTCCATAACCTGTACAGTAATCCTTTAAGCAATGTATCTTGAGCTTGTTTCTTGTTTGCTTTTCATTTTTACTTTTATCATGTTTTCCCCATGAAACAAGTTGTCAGGCAGCAGGTCTTTTGGATAAGAAACATTTTACAAGTGGGGCATCACATAGATTTCTACTTTCAGCATGTTACTTGGTACTTTAATAAAGCTGAATATATTATAATTAGGACTGCAGTGCAAGGAGAAGTGGTTTGAGTTGAGTGCTTCTGGTTTTCTTATACTTGATTTTGACTGGCATTCCAGTAATGTATTTAAAAGTAATTTATTTTTTCATGCCTCACAACCTTTTGTTTCCATCTAGATATTAAGTAAGCTGTCATGCAGCCAATGCATTGAAATATTTTTATTCTTCTACACTTATTTTTGTCTTGATTGGACTTTCATAATGATGGTTTGCCACCCAGGGCAGCGTATTTAATTAAAGTTAGTTTTTTGTGGTTTTGTGCATAGCTCCTCCCCTTTCTGGTTGACCACACCCCCTCCCCTTGACCCCACCCATTCAGCTGTCTCCTGCAGCCCCCCTGTGATTTGAAGTCACCAGCCGCCACTGTTGAAAACCATGTTCATCAAACACGTTTTCATCGACGCATAAACAGGGAAAACAGTAATTACCGAATGGCTACTTCAGTGATTTTTTTCCCAGGGCAAAAAATCGTTTGGCCAAACAAACACAAAACATACTTTCAAACCCTACAAAGTGGGGGGCTTCACCCCCACTCCCCCCTAACTAAATATACCAACTCCAAGATCACACTACATTGGGGAAAAGGGCAAATCCCCTATGACAGCCAAGCGTTTTTCCCCCCGGGAAAAAATTTGCTGAAGTGGCCATTCGGAGATTACTGTTTTCTCTGTTTATGTGTCAATGAAAACATGTTCAATGAACACGTTTTCTGACAACATAATATAGACCCCATTCTACCACCCTTCTCCGGCACTTCTTTTCCATCACCCCTAGCTTTGTTATATGCTCTGGCCTTACTGCCCAGTTTTCTGAACCATATAGTTTTACTGGTCACACCACTGTTTTATACACCTTACTTTTCAGCTTCTTTGGCATTCTTCTGTCATATACTACTTTGTGCCAGTTGGCTGCAGCCCCTCTGATTCTAGCTTTGACCTCTTTAGAGTTCCCTTCTCCTGAACTACCCCTACCAGGTATTTAAGCTATTAACTTGTTCCACTGTCTTCCCTTCTGATTTCCTCAATTTGCTGCCATCACCGTTGCCTTATCTGTAGTTAGTTACATCCCACGTGCCTCCGGTTATGTATTCCATTCCCCTATCCTTTGCTGTAGTTCTTGCTCAGTGTCTTCCTATAATGTTACACTGTCTGCAAACAGCAACTTTGTTGATCTGTCCCCTCTGACGTGTTTGCTAATGTAGTCCATCACCAATATGAACAGCAGTGGGCTCAGAGCTGAACTCTGATTCACACCCACTCCCAATGGGAACCCGTCTTTCAGACTGAATACTGTTCATAGTTGAATCATTGGATCCTTGTACATAGCCTGCACTAATTCTGCCAATGTTTCTGGACTTCAAACCACCACAGTACTGCCCAAATCATCTTTCTTTGGACCTTGTCATATGCTTTCTGTGAGTCTAAGAATGCCCAGTTGGACTCTTTCCACACCTTTAGCTTCTGCTCACCTATCTGTTTCACTGCAAACATTGGGTCAGTTGTGCTGCATCCTGGTCTGAATCTGAACTGCTCTTCTACTATTTTACTTTCTACTACTCTGCATACCATTTATCAATCACCTTCTCCAAAACTTTCATGCAAGATGACAAAAGTTTGACACCTCTGTAATGCCCTCAGTTGTGGATGTCCACTTTTGTTCTTATACACTGGGAAACACCTTTCTTTCCACACTGCTATGAGTACCATCATGAGCCATTTCTCCCCTGTCTCACCCAGTATCTTTGTCATATCTGATGTGACCTCATCTGAGCCTGCTGCTTTTCCCTAACTTCTTAGTGCTTTTCCTACTTCTTCTAGGGTGGGCTCCTCCTCTTCTCTTATCGTAGGCAATGCCTGGGGAAGTAAGCCTCTGTGGGTTTTCTTCATTCAGAAGTGCTGGAAGTACTCCTTCCATCTGCCTTTGATGTCCTGTGGACTGGTGAGCAGGTTGTTGCTGGCATCCCTTATGAAAGGTGTCTGACTATTTTCTTTAACTTTCTGTCTTTGCCTTGCAACAGATATATTTTCTTTGTGCCACCTACTGAGTCTTCCAGACACTGGTTGAGTGCCTAGAATGCCCTGTTCTTTGCTATAGCAACTGCTTTCTTAGCTTCTTTGTTAGCCAACCAGTAGTCCTTCCTAGCCTTGCCCATCTTTCTATCTCACATTTTTTCCTGCCTCTTTTTTTTCTTTTGATGACTTCCTGGACTTCTGCATCCCACCACCAGATTTCTGTATGTACCTTACTTTCATAGCTGGCTCGGCCACATATCTGTTCTGTAGTCTTCACAGATGATGTTTAGAGGAGCTGCCATTCTTCTTCAACTCCACCTATTTCTTCCTCTTCTTGGAGTGCTTGAGCCCTGAGTAATTCTTTGAACTGCTGCATTTTCTCTCCAGTCAACTTCCAAGTCTTCAGCCTGGTCTCTGTTGACCTTAGTGCCTTCTCTGACCGTTGCGTGCAACTGATTGTGGCAACCAGTGGTTTATGCTGTGGGCCACCTGTTTCACTGGGGATGACTCTGCAATCACTAATTCTACCCCAGTGCCCTTTCCTTACTAGGAGAAAGTCTACCTGAGTTCCATGTTGGCCTCTCTTGTATGTGATCTTGTGACTGTTTCTCTTTCTGAACCATGTGTTGGCTACTATCAAGCCATTTGCCAGACAGAAGTCTAGAATGGCTTCTACTTCTTTTTTTCTGTTGCCCCACCCATGTGGTCCCAAGCAGTCCTCTTATTATGTTCTGTCTGTTGTGATATGTACATTGAAGTCACCCATCATCAACACCGCTTCCTGTTGTCTTGCTTTATCTAGTAGTTCCTGTCTAAATGTACTCTTTTCCTCACTATCACAACCCTGTTGCGGGGCATAGGCTGAGATTATGAATACTGACTACCATGACTCTGTCATTAATTCTGATGATATTCCTCGCTGCCTTCTGAAGCCTCTGTCTCACCATACCATTTCTAGCCTGTCCTCCTTCTGAGTAGTAGATTGCCAATTGTCTTTGCTGCACTACCCTTTCATCTTGTCTCTTGGATACATAGTATGTCCAACCTCCTCCATAACATCATGTCATCCACCTCCATGCTGCATCCTGTCAGTGAACCTTCACTGAGTGCAGCAATTCTTAGTTCATGTTTGGCAGGTTAATTGTTTTTTACGCCCAGCTTTCACTCAACAGAGCTATCCCAGATAAACCAAGCTGGGCAACTGGACACTGGCTAGCCAATAGCTTATTGACTCAGGGGTTGCTGGGCTTTATGCCAAGCACATACTGGCCAATAGGGGTACATACACTCCTCTCACCTTTAGCGTGGTTCCATGATGTAGGTTGGAGTAGGCTGGGACCTCAACCCACTTATCACTGTAAGTACCTGTGTCCAGTTGGCGACATTAGTCAACATGACTGAATCACTTACAGACATATTTTACACCATTGAGCGACTAGCCCTGCCATGTCATGCAGTCTGTGATCCATGTTCTCCTATCCGTGAGAATACTGTGCACAGCACTAGATACACATGGTAGGGCACCATTTAGAGTCTGGGCTGCTGCTGCCCACATCTCCATTCATTTGTGAGTTTGAGATGGAAATACTTCACATGTTTTTTGGAGGTGAGGAAACCCCAGAGAGACACAGGGATAACATACAAATTCCAAACAGGCATTGGCCAGAGGTCAGGATGGAACCTTATATTTTATGGATGGGAGGCGAAGAGCTTAACCATTATGTCAACTGTCCTGTTCTACCAACTCTCCTGGCCAATGATCCAATGCTTGGTATTATCAAGTAAATCCAGTCATCTGGCTAATACACTGAGTTTTGTCTACTGTAGTTTTATAGCTTTAACTGCTTCATTCAACATGCATGTAAATACCATATACAAAAGGAGGGATAATTTCCTTTCATAAAGAGGAAGACTCCTTTAGAAAATGCCAAAAGACTGCAATGCTGCTCCATAAGTCTTCTTGGTATTAGCTTACCTGGAACTGGTTAACAATATTAGTGTCAGTCTTCAATCATGCTAACTGCTGGTGGAATAGGAGTGAGATCTTCTTGAGCATCTGGGGCTAGTCAGTGAAATTTGGATATCTGTACGTGAGAGAGGTTGTCAGCTAAAAGGTTGCAGCTACCAGGGATATGCTTAGTAGGAAATGTTTGATCCATAAGCTGTGTAAAACTAGTAACTTCAAAAATGACTTGATCCTCATTGACCTGGAAGTCTTCTTGACTAGTACCTCACCTACTGCTTGATTATCTGAATGAAATACAACACTTTTTTTTTAAACATCCAGTCCTCACAGATCACTGCTGCCAACCAAATGGTAATAAGCTCCAAAAAAGTTGTCTTTTTTTTCTCAGAAAGTTAATGAGGAGTCCAAGGAGCTGAAAACCACTACCTATCAAAATATGTCCCCATACCATGACAACCCCAGCCTCATCCATAAATAAGTGAAATGACTCAGATGACACAAAGTCATCTTGCCATAAGGAAATGCCATTGTAATCCACAAGAAAAATATGCCATAAACAAAGGTCTTCCTTTACTCAACTCATCACTCTCACCTTGTCGTGCTTCTGACAACCCCATTTTAACAAATTAGAAAAGTACTTGGTAAAAGTCTTGCTTGGTGGCACAGCCCTGTAAGCAGAATTGAGGAGGCCCACATTTTCTTTAACATCCCTTACCTGCACATTTTTAGCTATCAAGAACCAGTTGATGGCCTCCCATTAGCGGGTTAATTTAGACTAAGGCAGCTTGAAAGAAGAGGGCATCACATAAATTTCGATGCTCCAAAAAACAACAAAGTTCTAAGTGGGTCTTCAATCATATTAATGGAAAGGGGGGTACCAAGCTCCTGAAACAGGTCACTAAAGTTCTTTATGCTCTGCTTAATGTTTGAGGAACCATTCCAATGATCAGTAAGTCAGCTGGGTAGTACACTGCTGCCTACTGGAAGCCATTTGATGCCAACACCAGTAGATGGCAGTGGTAAATGTTTCAAAAGTGATACAGGCACCCACACAGCCCATGGACAAGGTGTGATAATATTTGTGGTCTAATTACATGCCCAGCAAAGGCCAGTCTTTCTCCTGAACCAGCAGCAGCAGCTGAAAAGCAACCTTAGTGTCAAGTTGTGCCAGCCAGGGGTCATAAACTTCCTAATGAGATGAACAGCATCCTCAAATGAAGCATTCTGAAGTCATACATCTAATGTTTCTAATGCTGTCATTAACCTGACAATCCAGAGGGAATTGGTAAGTAAAAGTGTCAATGTGAACTCACCCACTTTCTTTTTCAGGACCAAATTCAAAGGTGAAATGCTGAAAGAATCAAATAAAGGATTTGTAATGGGAGAGATATTCTCCCTGCAGATACATCCTAGCTGATCTGTTCCTTACTATATCCCTTTTACCAGAAACAGAATGCAAATTTTTGCAACTTGTCCCTCATTCTGGAAGTCATACATTTTATCGGGGAACCCAAAACAAATCCTTGCAACAATCCTTGGGATATTAAAACATCAGGATAATACTTTGACAGAGAAGGCATGAGATATTCTATTTGTGGACAGAGCCCTAAAAGGAAGTACTTCTCTAAACGCCCTGCTTCCCATCCTTAAATACAGTAGTTTGTAATGGAAATGTCACTCGTTCCAAAATCTTTCAACCGGATGCCCTATCCCACATAACATCGCACTCACAGACAAAGTATTAGGCCAGCAAAACACAGTTGCCCATTTTAAAAGCCCACCAAGCCATCAGTTTGGCAACATGTTCCTTAAAACTTCCAAAAAATAGGAGTTTGGAATCGTCAGTCAGACACCTAGCTGGGAAAAGGCATGCTGCTCATCCCACACTAAGGCCTTATTCACTGCTTTTAAATTTCAAAATTTCTGGTTGTACCAGAGCCAGGAAACCCACCCCTTAATCCCTGAGCCTCATGTATTGTTAGAAAGTATGTCAGTAATGGTGATGCTTATTGTGAGTCCTTTTCAAGGATTACTGCCATGTAATGAATAAAACCCAACACCCAGTTATCCCAATTTATTAAACTAAATTTCCTTTTTGTTTTCCTAAGGCAGCCAATATGGATTGTACATCTTTAGCTCCTGGCCTTTCCACATCTAAAATATACCAAATGCCATCAGTGTTAATCAAATAAAAAACACTGATATATTCCACTCTGCAAATCATTTATTTAACAGAAGAAGAAATATGAGCTCTAATGGAAGTCCTGAGGCAACCAAAACCAATACCCCTCATAACAAGCCCCTTCTCAGTGGTACCCACAGAGTCTCCAGCTGTAAAATCACCCTAATCTGGGTGCAGCCTGGGCATGAGGAGTTGAGAGAAGGACAATGTGCCGAAACCAATGGCTTCCCAACAACATCACAAGAGCCCAATGGACCTGCCTGCTGGAGGTTATTAAGCCCTTTCAATATAAACCCCACCGAGTTTGGGTTTGTGAAAGGCCGATCTTGTCTCCTGAACCTGATTAACTTCTTTGAATCAGTCTCCAGAGCCATGGACAAGGGTAAGGTGGTCCACACAGCCTATCTAGACCTTGCCAAGGCCTTTGACACCATCCCCCACTCTGGAATCATAGATAAACTTACAAAGTTGGGCATTAATCCCTATGTCACCCAATGGGTTGCTAAATGGCTTACTGACAGAACCCACACTGTAAAAGTAGCCGACTCCAAATCCAGCTCCAGACAAGTGACAAGTGGAGTACCTCAGTGTTCAGTCCTGGGGCCGCTCTTGTTTGGCATCTACTTCTCTGAAGTACAGGTCAACACTAAGGGACTCTGGCTAACAAAGTTTGCAGATGACTGCAAACTGGGAGCCATTATTGAATCCCCAAATGATGTGGATACTCTACAAAAGGGCCTTACAGAAACAGATGCTTGGTGCCAGAGCCATGGGCTCAAGCTCAATGCCAAGAAATGTATTGTTATCCCTTTGGGAAAAACATGTATCCATGAATTACCATATAGGTGGCAGTACACTAAACACAGAAAGTGTGATAAGAGACTTAGGGACACAGGTGGACAGCGGTCTCACCTTCGATAACCACATCGCCACAACAGTCAGGAAATCCTTCTATGTGGCACACCTCATCACGAAGGGCTTTTCATCCAGAAAAAAGGAGGACATTGTCCCACTGTACTCATCCCTCATTAGACCCATTATAGAATACAACGCCGCATTTGGTATGTACCTCTCAAGACATCTGCAACAACTGGAAAGGCCTCAGAAATACCTCACTAAAAGAATCACAGGCCTAAAGCAGATGCCCTACACTGACCGCCTTAAAAAACTCCAGCTATACTCTGTCGCATATCGTCTACTCAGAGGCAATCTCTGCTTAACATACAAGGCCATGTCAAACCCAGAGCTGTTGGACATGCTACACTTAAAGAAATCCCAACCCCCCAGAGCTGCACGCTCCAGGGATCTAAACCTTGTCATCACAATAAACAAAACATGCTGGAGGGATAGGTTCCTGATCCAGAGACTCCCCAGACTCTGGAATAGATTGCCCATACATGTCAAGCAGAGTGCCTCTTTGGACCTCTTCAAGAGGAACCTTGACGATTGGATGGGAGAAAGGAAATTCACCCCAGGGATCACGTCAGTCGCCCTGCTAGACAGGGGTCCATGAAAGTAAATAATGTGGGAAGAAATAGCCAGGGAATTGTTATGGCTAGGCTTGTATAGGCCCTAGGGCTGATAGCCTAGTACCAACCTATGAACCTATAAACAAATCAAACAACTTAATCCTATTCTTCTGAGACAAGGCATCTAACAACCTTCTAAATACTCTTCTACTCTTCAACTGGCTGGTCCTGAACATTACCCACTTCAGGAAAAATGGCCATCCCAGTAAACAAATACAAATAAATAAATAAAAAATATTACAAGACTGAGTTACTGCTGGCTGATTCTATTGTGTCTTTACAGGACCTACATTTTATTCTCTGTATTGTTGGCTAACCCTCCTCATTAACTGTCCCTATGGCTCACAACCTCCTTTTCCTGCTCTGAATAGAAGTAGCACCTTTGGGCTACTGATGCTTCTCGACAGCAGACTTTTCAAATAAACCTACTGACTGCAGGGAAATCCGACACCAAGAAGATTTTACGTCATCGAACAATGACATGGCTCATAAAGGAAAAACAAAAACTATATTAGATACAACAAAGCACTTATAATAGTTGTACATTCATCAAGAAACAACCTCTACCCTGACAGAGCATTTTTTAATCATCTTTATTGAATTATCATATATAACACAGGCAACCGTACATTTATATAAATGAAAATAAATCTTATTGTCATATTCTCAGGTACAAACATTACACAACACATATAATCTTCTATACAGTCATTCTCAAATCGACATTAAACTCAGTTCCTGCCTTTCCTTAAACCTCATTCCTCCTCCAAATATTATTCTGCATCTATTGTTCTCTCGATTCACGTTTTTCTGTGTAATTTACTCCTACCCATTTCTAAAGATCGCACTTCTAGTTCTGTTATCTGTTACTATATTCACAACTTTAAATGTGGCTGGTTTAGACTTTGATTTCCATTTTCTGGTAATTGCGATGTTTATTCACTTACTTTGGTGCATGTCATTTGATTGACATAAAATAAACACATAAACTGTTTAAACTCTTAAATACAAGATTCAAAAATAAACCCAAAAATAATGAGAATCAAATGCCCCTATTATTTACTTAAAATGTTGCTAAAATAGCATGTTTTGAAAGACATGACGTCTTAAACACAAACCAATGCCTATCATTATGTAGGGATTGCAGTCCTCCATAGTTTGCCAACACAAACAAAAATCTTAGGAGGAACAGACCAGATATGTGAAGCATAATCTAAACCCTTAAACGTTTATCTACAACTGCCTGCATTCAATTGCAGTAACATCAAAATCCTTGTAAGCACTGAGCTAGCACTTGGGGCAGAGGAAATCCAAAATAAAAATATACTTAAAAGAATAGAGACATATTTTAAATGCTGTGCACCAAGCCCATAACTCTAATACTTCAACTTCCTGGGCCTCTTGGCAAAGTTGTTGGACCAGTGTGCCAATCAGCTACAGGAGAGAGTGGGTGAAGGCAGGACAATGCAGTTCATTGGTTTCCAAGGTCTATGTTTGTCTTTTTGGCTTTTCCAGGTTAGGGGTCACCACAGTGGAACTCCAGTCCGCTAATGATTGGCAGTAGATTTTTTTAAGGTGCCGAGTTGCCAGCCCGACACCCAACCTTCAGCGAAGGCACGCCCATCCACACATGTCTTTCAGAGGCCACTCCACCACGAGGAGGACATGCAGACTCCACACAGAAGGCACTCCAGCCATGAATCGAACAGGAGAACCTCTTGCTGTGAGGTAACAATGCTACTGCTGTACCACCGCGGCTTCATTGGTTTCCAAAGTCTATAATCATATTTATGGCATGGAAAATGGGGAAGCATTTTGAAATTTACTTTCAAACTGGTCCAGGTTTCAAAAGTGAAACTCAAGAGAGTTGGACAGTGTATTCTATTTCTGGATAGCTCAGAAAGGAAGGAAAAAAAACCACAGATACTGAATGGCTAGCCATTGACGCCCCTCCCCCCCGACCTGTGGGCCCAGGTAGCTACACAAATCACTCCTAATATAATCTGCCATTGACAGAGAAAAAAACTGAATATATTTATACACACAAACACACACACACACACACACACACACACACACACACACACACACACACACACACATACACACACACACACACACACACACACATATATATATATATATATATATATATATATATATATATATATGTATATGGGATCCATACAGATGCTCGACTGCATCTTTCACCGAATCCCAATTTGGTGAGCATACTTGCGCAAAAGTGCTGTTCACCAAAGCAGCACTTTCGTGTAAGTATGCTTGTTATTTTGGTCGTACTATGGTGCGGAAAGGGAAAATTCCTTTTTCCCCACTGTATTGCAACCTCGGAATGAGAATATTAAAGTAGGGGAGTGTTGGGGGGCACAGCAGGCTTGCCCCCCCAGAATTCAAGTAGATTTTTTTTACATACTTTAACGAAAGCGCTTTTTCGATGAAAGCACTTTTGTTAAAGTGTGATCGGTGGTAATGGATTCGGCCTTTTGAACTTTCATTCAAAGGTCCTAGATCCATATATATCTATATCTATATACATACATATATATATATATATATATATATATATATATATATATATATATATATATATATATATATATATATATATATATCTATATATATATAAATATATATATATATATATATATATATAGATCACTGTCATTTCGCTGAAAATTTCTGACATAGGGTCCAAATTGCCGAACATAGTACTGACAGTGTATTTGCCCTTTTCCCCACTGTAGTGCAATCTCAGAGTGAGAAAATTAAAGTGGGGGGGTGGGGGGCATACCCCCCCACCCAGTACAGTTTAATATTGTCTAGTATTGTTTTATATTCAGCAGTCCCTATTAAAAGGGTAAGTAAGTAGTTTGTAACCTGAGTAGTTGGGGGGGCTACACCCCCCACCCCCCCACTTTAATATTCTCATTCCAAGACCGAACTACAGTGGGGGAAAAGAGCAGATACACAGTCAATGCTATTTTCTGCAAAATGGATTTTTGGCGATTTGGACCCTATGTCAGAAGTTTTCGGTGAAATGTCATAGACCCATATATATATATATATATATATATATATATATATATATATATATATATATATATATATAGATATAGATATATATATATATGCCCTGGAGCCTTTACAGACTTAGCCCATAGGATTACCTTGACATCGTGCCACCTGACCTTAGTTCCCACATGCCTCTTGTCACGTAGAGCCACTGGAATGATCCCTGGGGTGAATTTTCTATTTCCAATCCACTCATCAAGGTTTTTCTTGAAGAGAGCCAGTGAAGTGCTCTGTTTGACATGTATGGGAAGTCTGTTCCACAGCAAGGGCAGTCTCTGGGTTATGAACCTGTCCCTCCAGCACGTTCTGTTGATTGTGGTAATGAGGTTCAGGTCACTGGAGTGTGTGGTGCGGAGGAATTCGGATTTCTTTAGATGTAGCATTTCTAACAGAGCTGGATCAGATATGGCTTTGTATGCCAAGCAGAGATCGCCTCTAAGTTGGCAATATGAGACAAAGAATAGTTGGAGTTTTCTGAGTCTGTCCATATGGGACAAGTATTTAGGGCCTAGGATCCTCTTTGTGAGGTACTTTTGCGGCCTCTCCAGTTGTTGCAAGTGTCTAGTGAGGTACATGCCAAATGGGGCATTGGACTCAATGACTGGAAGAGTAGAGGGAGACAATGACCTCTTTCTTACTCCATGCAAAACCCTTAGTAATGAGATGCGCCACATAGAAGGACTTTCTGACCACAGTGGCAATGTGGTGGTCAAAAGAGAGGCTGCTGTCAGCCTGTGTTCCCAGTTCTTTTATAACACCTTTTGTGTTCAGTGAACTACTATTGATTTGATAGTTCATCGGAACCGGGTTTTCCCAAAGGGGATGATGACACATTTTTTGGCATTGAGCTTAAGGCCATAGTTCTGACACCAGTCATTGGTCTCAGTGAGGCCTTTCTGTAGGATTTCAACATCACTTGTGGAGTTAATAATAGTTCCCAACATGCAACTGTCTGCGAACTTTGTCAGCCAGAGACCCTTTGTGTTGGCCTGGACTTCAGAGAAGTAGATACCAAACAGGAGAGGACCCAGGACCGAACTCTGTGGGACTCCACTCCTGACTGGTCAGCAGTCTGACTTGGAGTCCCCTAATTCCACACTGTGGGTTCTATCTGTGAGCCAGTTTACAACCCACATAGTGATATAGAGGCTGACATCTTGGCCAGATCAAGGTAGGCTGTATGAACCACCTTGCCTTCATCCACAGCTCTAGTGACTGACTCAAAGAAGTCGACCAAGTTGAGCAGGCATGATCTACCCTTCGCAAAACCAAGCTGAGTGGGATCCAGAGTTTAGAGATTCCCTATATCCTTGTTTATTAGGTCTATGATTATGTGTTCCATAGCTTTGCATATCAGACTCTTCAGGCTAATAGGCAGATAGTTCCCAGGATCTGTCGTCGCTTCTTCTTTGTGGAGAGGGATGACTGTAGTAGTGCTCCATTCAGTAGGGACAAAGCATGAGGTGAGGCTGTGATTGAACAGGGCACACAGTTGAGATGCCAGTTCACTCTGTAGTTCATGTATTACACAGCCAGGGATATTGTCAGGTCCCATGGAAGCTGTACTATTGGCCTTGGACAGTGCTGTTTTAACTTGTGCAGCAGTAATACTGAGTGACTGGCAATCTACTATTGTGATTGGTCCTTTGGGGGGGGGAGTAAAGTTGGCACTGAATCTGTCGGCCAGTATATTGGCAATATCTGTTGGCTCAGTATAGGAGGTACCATTGTGCAGTAGCTCAGAGAAACTCTGGGTATTGTCAGGGAGATTCTTTACATAACTATAGAATGCCTTGTGTTTGTCTTTACTATCTGCTGCAAATTCTCTTTTCATAGCTAGCTTTAGAGGATTTGATGAGGGATCTCCACTTTTTGTTGAGGCTGATAAGGGAGTTTTTCCAGTCTTTGGACATCACCTTATTCCACATCAGTTTCCTCCTTCTGTTGTAGATTTTGTTTATGGTAGGAGACCACCAGATTGGCTTTCTTTTTTTTGGAGGAGAGAATCTTGGTTCTATTGGGTATAGTGAGATCCATGGATTTGTGTACGTGTTTGTTCAGTGCATTGGTGTATGATTCAGTGGTCATGCAACTATTCTCCATTTGCATGGGTGGCATGAAGTTAGCCACCTCTGATTTTAGGAGCCCAAAGATAGCTTTGGAGAAGTTTTTCATGGTGGTTACCTTTGCGGGGAGGTGGCGATGGGAGGGATGTGTATTTCCAGGGTAATTAGTTTGTGGTCGATCTAACCAAGAAGGAGTTAACTATTGGTGTAGAGCAACGGTCACCCATGTTAGTAATGACAAGGTCAAGGATGTTGCTACCTCTAGTGGGGGTAAGAATGAGCTGGTCCAGGCCATTTGAATTAATGAATTCCAGGAAACGTTGGGCAAGTGTATTGGTACATGAGTAGTTTTCCCAGTTAATGGAAGGGTGGTTGAAGTCGCCCAGTATGAGAGTGTTAGGTTGGACCCTAATATTTTCCAATGTGCTTAGGAACATGGAGTGTGAGTCTTGGGACAATGTCGGGGACCTATAGCAGGCTACAACCTGAATTGCTGTCTTACCCAATGTTAGCTGCACCTGAAGTATCTCTGATGCGTTATGTTGGGCTACCAGTCTGTAGGTGTACGCATCCTTTATGAATATGGCAGCATGACTGCCTTTGGAGCTTCAGTCTAAGTTTTGGGGCCGAAAGTTGTGGAATGAGTTATAGCCTGGTAGTGCAGGGGTGCTTTCTGCTGCTTGAACCAGGTCTCTGTTACAGCACAAATGTCGATGTTCTCCATTTTAAGGAGTCTTTTGAGCGAGTGCATTTTCAGATTTAGACTTCAAACGTTAAGCAGCATGACTCTCAGATTGCATTTGTTTGTAGCTGTTGCGGTGATAATTTGGTCTTTGGAATACCGCCTAAAAAGGCACTATAGGGGTGACAAGAGCCTTGGCCAGTATCCAGAAGCCCAGGGGTGACAGATGCAGGCCATCTCTGGCAAAGCATCAAGGTCTATTAATCATGTCATAACCAGGCAGACAGATACTGGATCCCCTTAGAATGAGACCAGAAACTTAGTCAGTTGTTGAAATTGATCATTTTCTGCTTGTACTGTGGTATCATTCTGGGTGATGGTAGGATGCTGCTCAGGGCTAGGGTCATACCCACTTGGGCTGCATAATCTGAGAGCTCCTCCATGTCTCTTTTCATGTAGTTCAGGTAGGTACGTCTCAGGTCATTCACACCCACATGTACAATGACAGAGTCATATTTTTACCTGTTGTTGAGGGACCTGAGTGTGTGTATTATGTGGTGGATCCTGGCACCTGACAGGCAGCTGACTGTTACTTTCTCCTTATTCAGACTAGTGAATGGGACATCAATGTGCCTCACTATCGAGTCACCTATGACTAGTGTGTGGGCATGCAGTTCTGCCTTAGGGGCTTTGGTTTAGTGGCACACTATTTAGGAGAGTTATGTGTCTCGTGATTAGTCTTGTGTTGTGGTAGTTGAGTGCATTTCTGCTGCTGTTTGGGTAGATTTTTATTCAGAGTCTCCACAAAGGTGGGTGTGTGGTTTGTGTTTTTATGTGAAGGCAGTGCTGGTGTGTAATCTGGAGGGCTATGTATTCCATGTGGTGTGGTGCAAGTGCTGACCTTCTCTTCTAGACCAGCTATTCTGGTCTTGGCTGGAGAGTGCGTGGCTTCCAGTTTTGAATATAAAAGTCCATCGCTCACAAGTCTGAGTGTTGGGAGGCAAGAGGAGAGGGCTGTCGGTGTACATGAGGCAGTTGCTATATTGCCTCAGGATACACAAATTCACCAGGTTAATAAAAGAAAGCACAGGGAGCTGACCTTTAGACATGCCTGGATGGGTGGGTATTAATAATAAGTACTGGAGCTGTTTCCTGGTAGAACATTTAGTGCTGGTAGCACTTATGTGTGCTACAATAATTGCTACAAGAAGTCTGGTAAAGTGATAGACTGATAAGCTAGTAAAAGCGCAGGAGAGGAGAGAACTAGCAGGTCTAAGGGGAAAATTGAAGAGCAGACTTTGGCACTGCTCAGAAGCTACAAACAGTCCTGGATACAGCAAATCTGTATCTGGACTAGACTAGTTACAGGAAAGGTGGGAAACAAGTGCAAATGTGGGCTTTTAAACCAGAAAATTGAAAGAGATGGACAAACTGCCCAAAGTGACAATAAACTAAAATTTATGAGCCAGAAACCACTCCTGTTGTGGTAGATAGGCTAACTAGTGCTTACCACTCCCACTGACAAGCTAGAAGGCTACCCTCCAACACAAAAAGGCTTGGGGGGGGGCTCAGAAGCTTACAAACAGTCCTGGATACAGCAAATCTAGACTAGTTATAGGAAAGGTGGGAAAAGTGCAAACGCAGGCGTTTGGAACAGGAACTTGAAAGAGATGGAAAAAACCTGCCCAAACGGCACTTTCTGGGCCAGTAACCACTCCTCTTGTGGTAGCTAGGCTATTTAGTGCTTACCACTCCAACTGATAAGCTAGAAGGCTTCCTCCAACACAGACAGATTTTATATAGGTCTACTTCAAAACATTGAAATTTCATAATGTTGAAATTCAAAACATTGAGACCAAAACATCGAAATTCCAAAACACTGAAAACCCAAAACAATGAAAAGTCAGAACACTGAAAGTGTGCTTCATAACACTGAAAACTACAAAGCACATGTAAATCGCATCCCCTTCACCTATAGCAATACCTAACTAACAAACACACTTTCTATTATGTTTCTGCAGGGGAGCAAGCCCTCTGCACCCCCCATGTGGGGAGATCTACCCCCCACACCCCCATAAATTAAATATACCAACTCCAAGATTGCACTACAGTGGAAAAAATTTAATTTCCTAACCTCAGTGTATACACTGAGGTTAGGAAATTTACTTTTTTCCACTGTAGTGCGATCTTGGAGTTGGTATAATTAATTTACTGGGGATGTGGGGGGGGGCTCCCACGTGGGGGTGCAGGAGGCTTGCCCCCTGCAAAAACGTAGTCAAAGTGTGTTTGTTAGGTGTTGTTATAGGTGGACAGGATCTTATTTACATGTGCGATGTAATTTTCAATGTTATGAAGCTAAGTTTCAATGTTCTGAAGTTTCATTGTTTTGGGTTATCAGTGTTTTGAATTTTCAATGTTATGAATTTCAACGTTATGAAATTTCAGTGTTTTGAAGTAGACCTATATGTGTGTGTGTGTGTATATATATATATATATATATATATATATATATATATATATATATATATATATATATATATATATTTTTTTTTTTTTTTTTTAAATTAATTAATTAATTAATTAATTAATTACTTTATTTATTTATTTATTGACATTTGTTAACTGGGTTTGTCTAACTGGGCTTGTGGCCCATTTTCAGTGGAGACCCGAGGAGAAAAGCTCCAGTAAGACATTTTAAAACAAGTACAATTTTAAACAATACTGATATAATAGCAGTTATAGCAAAACAATTCACATATGTTGGGATACATGCATAAAGTTAAAGTTGCATTAAAAAGAAGCTAAGTAACAATTTTGTCGCCTCACAGTTAGACGTTACCTGTTCGATTCTCAGTTAGAGCGTCTTCTGAGTGGCAACATGCGTGAATGGGCGTTCCTTCATTGAAGGTTTTGCATTAGGCCCAGCAAGCCAGTACGTAAAAATCTACTGCCAATCATTAGCGGACCGGAGTTCCACTGTGGCAACCCGTAACCAGGATAAGCCGAAAGACACAAACAAACAAATAGTTCAATAGGTCAACAATTAACATTTTTGTTTGTATAAAATTGTGCAAATGCATAGTAGACACATTGGAGAGAGAGAGGCGTAATGAGGAACTAAGTATGGTCCTTTTGAGGGTACATAAAGGGAAGGAAGACTAGGTAGGGTCATGGCAAGGGCAGTTTCTGGAATTGAGAAAATAAGCTTTTAGTTCATTTTTAAAGTGTGAGGTGTGGGAGATTGAACATAAGTCAAGGGGAAGTTTGTTCCAAGCATGGGCAAGGGAGTTTTTGTAGAGTAGTTTGCCTACTGACCTTTTTGGGTGGTAGATATCAAGTAATTGTTGGTTAGAAGTATGGAGGGTCTGGGATGGGATGTAGATGGAGACTAAGGAAGATAGAGATGGACAGAAGGAGGGTTTATAAAGAATAGAGTGTAGCATATGAAATTGATAAGATCGTAGAAACTGGGGAAGTTCAAGCCATTGAAGAGAGTTTAAAGAAATGCAGTGGTGTGAGTTGTATGGGGAGTTAGTAATGAATCTGGCTATTTTATAGTAAGTCTGTTGCAGTTTGTTTAGAGTGGAGGCCTGGATATTGGTAAGAACTGGGGCAGCGTATAAGAGGGAGGGGAGGAGGAGTGCCTGGCCCAGGGTAAGTCTAGATTCAGGGGTTGGAATTTTTTGTTCCGATATAGCAGACCTAGTTTCTGGTTTGTTTGTTTTTATACATTGGAGTATGTGTAGGTTGAACTTGAGTTTGTCATCGATAATGACCCCTAGGAGTTTTGTGTGGGTGTCAGGTTGGATATTTGAATTGATAGAAGCTGTAATAAAAAAGGAGGTTTTGTGATGAGAAAGAGAACGGGGAAGGAAAAGTAGGAGTTTGGTCTTTTTGGGATTTAGGATCAATAGATTGTGAGAGAGCCATTGTTCAGTGGATAGTAGTGCCTGTTGGGTCAGGGAGTGTAGTTCAGGAATGTTATTTGAGATGGATATAAGTGTGGAGTTGTCAGCATACTGAATAAGGGAGGATTCTTTGCATGAGGTGTAAAGATCATTGGTGAAGATGTTAAACAAAAGGGGTCCCTAGATGGAGCCTTGGGGAACACCAGTGGAGATGGGAAGGAAAGGTGAGGAAGATGAGAGCCATTTGACAGATTGTTCCCTGCCAGATAGGTAACTATTAAACCAGGCAAGTGTGGAGGGGTATAAGTGGAGATTTGCGAGTTTGGATGGTAGTAGAGGATGAAAGACAGTATCAAAGGCTTTGGAGAGATCTAGGAAGAGACAGAAAATGAGCTTATTGTTGTCTAGGGCCTCTGCAATGATATGAGTGAAGGAGAGGAGGGCAGTGGTGGTGCTGTGGTGAGGACGAAATCCATGTTGGGTAGGGGTAAGTAATTGGTGTGTGAGGTGGTGGTTGAGAAGCTGTGAGTGAATACATTTTTCTAATATCTTGGAGAGGGGGGATAGAATGGCAATGGGTCGGTTGTTTGAGGGGTCAGTGGAGTTTCCACCTTTATGAAGAGGGATAGTGAAGAAAGTTTTCCAAAGGGTGGGGACAGTTGATTCCAGAATAGATCGATGAATTAGTATAGATACAGGATAAGCAATTGAGTCAGCAGCAAGTTTGAGGAATGTAGGAGATAGATTGTCAGTGGAAGGAGAGCAAGATTTTAGCTTGAGTAGTAGAGATTTGATGTAAGTAATGGGAACTAGCTCAAAAGAAAACAAAGTTGTGTTAGTGGGACTTGGAGAGGTGGGTGTCGAAGTAGAGTTTGGCTTAGAGGTTACCAGATTTTGGATGGAAGAGATAAAGTGTTTATTCAGGAGGGTAGCTGTTTTCTGAGAGGAAGAGTTAGGGTATGCGGAGGGATTTTATATGTATATATATATATATATATATATATATATATATATATATATATATATGTGTGTGTGTGTGTGTGTGTGTGTGTATAAAATGTATATATATGTGTATATATATATATATATATATATATATATATATATATATATATATATATATATATATATATATATATATATATATATATATATATATATATATATACATGGATTCACTATACAAGCCCGAAATGCTGAACTGTCGAATTTTACTATTTCGAGACTGAATAGTGGAAAACCCACATACCCAAAAACCCAAAACCGAGAATAGCACAATCGTGACCATTCACACACACACACACAAACCAGCACATAAGCGCATATACATACACCTACCTAACTATACTAAAACAAACATAACAACACACACAAACACAACATAACACACAAACACACCTACCCTACCTATAAGCAGGGGGGGGCAAGCCCCCCTGCACCCCCACACCCCCCTACTTATATATTCTAACTCCGAGGTCACACAAAACACACAAACACACAAAAAATACCACCACACAGATATACTAAAATCCCTATCCAATACCCTTGCACACACACATCACTTACCTGAAACCCCAGATAATTACACAAACCGCACCATACATCACGAACACGACACCAGAGTAGTGGATTTGACACTTCCACATTCAACAAAGTGCAGTTTCGCGTAACTGCACTTGCCACTATTCAGTCTCGACGTACTGAAATTCGACATTTCAGTACGTCGAGATTGTCTAGTGAATATATATATATATATATATATATATATATATATATATATATATATATATATATATACACACATATATATCAGGATTTAAATCCACAGCTGAATACCTTTTATATTAAGGTATATTAAAGTAACATGGAGACTGCCCACAATGTCCATTGATCTTGTAATAACTCTAAATGATCCTGGATTTAGGACATCTCTGATGTTAGCTTGAAATTTTACTCTGCCCTCTTAAACCTTCCTAATAGTGACAATTTGGAAAAAAAAAGAGAATGACAATACATTTTATAAGTAGTGGCAATAGTTTGTGCTACAGACTTCTTTAATTTCAGAAAATGCATGTTAATTCAACTTTCTTATTCTGTCAGCTACTGAAGTTAATGGTACTAACTTCCCTGGAATAGGTCCGTCATCTATGTGAAACTAACTTAGACAACTGGATGGGGAGCTGGAAATTCACTCCAGGTTTGCCAGCTGTTTCTCTAATAGACACAGGCAGCCTGTAATGGTTCATCTCCCAGGCCCCTGCTTGTAAATGTTTCATCTCCCAAGCACGTGTTTATACTCCCAAGGGTACCAGAACTTTTCAGAGATTCAGGATGCATGTATAGGTTTAAAAATGCCCCAGTAGTCATTAGCCTAATAAACTGCTATGAACTTATGAACCTGTGAGCATTTAAAACTGTCCCTGGCTGTCCCAAGAGGTAGGAACCCAGAATCTACTGAACTATTTGAACCTGCAATGTAAATATGGAATCTTAACAAAGGCCCTGACAATCTAGCCTAAAGCCTTGACATTACATAAAGGAAAGGGAGATAAACATACAGATGTATGAGAATACATTCAAAGAAATTTAGATTGTTAACTATAAAATTATTTGTGGTAGCACCCACAAAGAAGAAATGCGGAAACAGTTTGTAAAATTTATGTTACCAGTAGTGGCTAAGTATAGTTAATGTCACTGGGTAGGTAAAATAAATAATCTGAACCATATACATTTTTTTTAAAACAAATGTGATTCATATGTGACATAGTCACTCCCTTTCAATTGGCCACTCATTTAACAGGTCAACAGCATTGAATATTTCTTAATTTGCCATTCCAAACTTTGTAATTTGCTATTTTATGAGGTTTACTATACGAGTTAAAACGATTCGTCAAAATCTACTGCCAGTCATTAGCGGACCAGAGTTCCACTGTGGCGACCCCTAATCGGGAAAAGCCGAAAGAAAACAACAACTATACAAGTTAAAATGATATGCTGCTCTCTGGACAAAACAGACCACCAATGAAGTAACTTTTCATCCTTTTACTTCTAGAAGTCTGTAACAATTGTTTTTGCAAATTGGAAGTTACCATTTCAAGGCCACTGATTATTAAATGTACTGTAGTAGCCCATATTTCATATTGATGGGCTTCTAAAGGTTGTTTCCTGTAAGACACTGGTGCAGATACCCTTCTGTAGACAAGCTACTTAGTAATAAAAAAAAAAAAACTACTAACGTTAATCTTTATTTTATTTTATTTATTTTGAAATACTAAAATTACCTGCGGTTGTGGTGCTGCGGTAGCGTTGTCACCTCATAGTAAGACGCTGTCCGGTTCGATTCTCAGCTAGAGCGTCTTCTGCGTGGAGATATGCGTGAATGGGTGTACCTTCGTTGAAGGTTGTGTGTCAGGGCTGGCAAATCGGCACGTAAAAATCAACTACCAATCATTAGTGGACCGGAGTTCCAATGTGGCAACCCCTAACCGGGAAAAGCCAAAAGACACAACAACAACATTTTGAAATACTAAAATTGTTCTACTGAATTTGCTGTACAAGGAGCAATGACTCACTTTGAATATTACTGATAGTGACATATTAACATATTTTGGCTGGAAAATGTTTTTGGCTACAAAAAATGTTATAGTGAATATCAGGTGTATGGTCCTTCCTGTTGCATGCAAAACAAGTATACTGAATAAACTGTCACAGATGTTTTTGCATGTGGTACATTTGTCTCTGATGGGAACTATTTGACAAGTAAAGCTTTCACATAAACAGCGAACAGAAATGAAAGCATAAAGGCACATTTTCTTTGCTTTTTTGATGAGGGGGAGGCAAGGTATTAACTAAACAAAAGTTACTCTCATCTTTTACTGCAAATGATTTTGTGGAATTGCATAACAAAAATGCATACTTTTTATTTTGTGAAATGTGAGTAAGTAAATCTGTCATATAGACATTGTGTCAGTACTTTGTTGTGAAAGTACTTTTGGTGGTACAGAACTAATACCATGATTATATGATACTCACTGTGAAATATACAACTCAGTCATTAGCACAAAACAAAAGAAAGAAAAGACAGCGCAAACACAGCCCAAAATAACACTTCAAACAAAATACTAAATTAATAAATAATGAGAAACATTTACACTTCCTTATCCAGTTTATTTTAAAATCAGAAATCCAAGTAATCAGTGTTTGTTATATTGTGACAGTCTTATTCAAAAGTAATAAAACAACAAATAAAAAGCATGCTATGTACAGTAAAACTGAAATTGCATGCCGAAGAAAAGCCAATGAATATTCTTCAAGGAAGCACTTAAATTAGTTTTTAAAGGACATTTCTTAACACTTTATGCTCTTTGGTAGAGGTTCATTGGATGCATAACCTCCTGTAAAGACAACTGGGATCTTTCTACACTGACATTGTGCACATTTGAGAAGTATCACATATATTTATACTATAAATATAGATATAGATACAGATGTATGTGCATGTGCATGCATGTATCTTTACTCTGACTAGGTAGTTAGAGAAACAATTACAGTTAGAGAAGGTGTCAGGAGATTTGAGAGCCATTAAGTGACTTTGGATGAGGGAGTCCATTTCTGAAGACAACCCACTATTTAGGAGGTTTAGTTTTATTTTACCAGGCCACCAAAAGTGGCCAGAGGTCACATCAAAAGAAATGAACTTAGCACCAATATAATGAATTTTATGGTCTTTGGTGATAATCCATTTCAAGATAGAGGCAGGGTAGGCTCTAAGAAAAGATTCAGCACATTGAGGAATGAGTTGGATGAGAGACCATCTTCAAAGCTGTACTTATACTAATATATTAAGAAAGACCAGTTAGCCTTGATAGTTCAAAGAGTGATTGAATCCATGCCATCAATTTAGAATAAGAGTATGAAGAATGAAGGCTGTCTTTTGAAGACAGTAGACAGAATGTATGCAAACATGGACTTTAGAGATGATCACTGGCATAAAAAGATGTTTAAGAATATTTCATGGTGCAGCAGATATAAAAAAACTATTACATGCTCCTGTACTCAATGCTTAAAGATGACAATAGAAAGATATAAGTAGGAAATGTTAGTGCAAGGGTAGATAGGGTGCAGGAGTAAGGAATGATTCCTGTTGGACCTGAAGAAAAGGGAAATGAAGGCATTAGATACAGTCACATCAGTACCTTGTCACTGCCTGCCAACACTATCCCAATACAACAGTTATACATCTTCTGAACAAGTCTCTAGCAGGGCCTCTCTTATTATCAGCTAAGGTTCTTTTTTTAGCACTTTCAGAATTACCAGAAACGCCATCTCCACACAGCAGTCCATAAACGTTTAACTTTTTTGTTGTATTTGGTCTATTCAGTAATCAGCACCATGGCTTTAGTAATGGATGCTGTAGTCTAAATGCCACCCTCCTGCTCACAGATCATGTATTCCATAACCTGGACAAAGCAAATCTCACCAGAGCCATTTTCTTAACTTAAACAAGGATTTTGCCTTACTACAGTACAGTAGACGTCTGAACAAATAAAGTTGCTACAAACTACCCACTATCTCCTATCTCAGACATTTGTATACAAAGCTACTTTGTTTTTTCCCTTCTGAATAAGGATAAGTCACTCCTTTGAGACGATGACCTTAGAGTACCCTTGTGGTCTGTACTGATGCTCCTCCTATTTTCCATCTTTATCTATTTGCATGTGCCTTCAGTGCTCTCTTGTCAAACATCCCTGCTCTTTTTCTATGTTGAAAATATTGTGACTTGGGGTGCTATAAAATCACCATTTCATATCAGTTCCACCCTTTACATTCACATCAACAAAATCCTTGCATGGTTTTATTGCTAAGCTGTTTCCATGAAATGCAAAAATCTGAATCAATGATCTTCAGAACTGAGAGATCGTGTGATTGTCCTTGCTTCCTGAACTGTGATTTTTCCATGAGATATTCCTGCAGTCAGTGATGCATTTCAAGTACATAGGTTAATATCTGTGTTAATATTAATTTAGCAGGTATCTTCAAAAAATATTCCTCTAAACTTGTTTTTCATTCTTCTGGGTAAGAAAGAGAAAAAACATGCTTCACTTTACTTTAAACAAGCAGTCAATTTACATAGGTCATTAGCACCCATAACATTAATCCTAAACACTAATTCCTATCATCTAGGTCTTCATTGAGTCATTCAGGCTAACAAAGTCAAACATCACTAGCACTAGACATGACATTTCACACATTGTGGGGGAAGGTCATCAATGCAGCATAAATGGCTAGTTTGTGTTAGCATTTATTTAAAAAAATATTTTTTCAGTAAAGCTTTACCTTTAAATATGTGACTGTCATTAACATTCTTACACAAAGTCTTAATTTTAAATTAAGAATTTTAGCAGCAGTGGTACAATTTAAAATACATACATTTTTTTCAAAATAGTATTATTTAATACATTAAGTACATAGCACTCCGTATATTTTTGTAATACATGCCTACTGTTTAGACAGAGAAGAGAGAGCTACACAGTTCATTTTAAAAGAATACAAGAGAAAAGACATAAAAATGAAAGGGGTTAGTCATAGATCATTCTACTACATTTCAAGTAGATAAAGGTCCAACCCCATGAAAACAGTGATTAAATCTTCAAGGTAGTCAACAGCATACAAAAAAAACATTGTTTTTGCAAGGGATAATCACAGTGCACCCCCTTCATGTAAAATATACCACCTCTCAGACAAAACAACCATGGGAAAAAGAGAGGAATGCTTAGACACATTAAATCATTACTGGACCACAAGCAGAAATCCCAATGGCAGTGGTTTTATGAGGAAAACACTGAGTAGCTAGTCCCGCATCAAGGAACTTAAATTACCAAGTCAAAACCTCACCCACTTATGGTTTGATTATGGATCAACAATGTTTAACTTAAAGATGACTCAATTCACCATGTCACACTCAATGAGATTCAAATTACTGCATAATGTTAAAAGTGTTGTTGCAGGGTTCAAGCCCTCTGCATTCCTAAACTTACATGTAGTGAATCTACAGTGAATCTACAGTCTTTCAAAAGTGAAAAAGGGAAAAATAAACTAAAACAAAAGAATTGCTACCAGTGTACACTTAGAAAGTACAACAGCAATGATCTGCAGAAACCAGTGGTCAGGAAATCA
This sequence comes from Protopterus annectens, assembly GCF_019279795.1. Classification (NCBI taxonomy): domain Eukaryota; kingdom Metazoa; phylum Chordata; order Ceratodontiformes; family Protopteridae; genus Protopterus; species Protopterus annectens. Next base: position 470,985,925 of record NC_056734.1, read on the forward strand.
AACAGTGAGGAGTAGAAAGTGATGAGCAGAGTCCTCCTAGAGTCAGGTCTCAGGGAATTGTAGAGATCCTTTACTTAATAATCAATAAAGAGTAGGGTACCATTACTGGACTGCAGCTGTATGGCTAGTAAACTGCCCATGCCAGGAGTTCACTAAAAAGAATGAGGGTCAGCTACAAGCAAGAATGGATGAAAACATCAGCAGTTTAGGATGGTCGCATGCAGTTTGACTTGAAAGGTGTTATTTCTTTGACTACAGAACTGAAGTAAACATTGCTTTGAGTATCTCTTCAAACAGCTGTCTTATCTTAATGACTTAGCAAGAATCAATAAAAAATGAATGCTTAGAGTAAGCCGACAAAGTCAAGGAATCCAATGGTTTCCAAATCATTAGAGGTGATTACAGCAGTAGCTGTAAAAACAAGTGGTCTCAATAAATGAAGACTTCTTGGATTCATTGTGAGATAACCTGAAGCTGCATGAATTATCACAAACAGATGATAGAATACAACAATGTCAGATGAAAGGGTAAGGATATGGATTGTAAATCTTTTACTCACTTTTGTTGTTGCTGCTGATGCACTTTAAAGGTTCATGAAAGAGGAGCAAGAACAAACTATCAGAAACACTGCTGTGCATGAATCTTTATAGCCTGCATAGTAATAGCAGCACTGAGGAACTAAGTCCTAAGGTGGGGGTTATATATTAATGGCAGAAATGTCATAGGCATGATGGACATTGATGAAGGTCCACCAGAAAACATTAGCCTCCTCCACTTTGCAGTAATTGATGCACAGCTTCTTACTGGTAAGGCATCTAGTATTAGATGAAATAGTGAATGCAAGTGCTAACGTAACAGTGTTTTCATTGAGTTTTACATTAAACACACACAATTAGCTGGCTCCAACACTTCTGGCTCCATGTTTTAAAGAGATTAATCACTGTGACCACTGAGCAATGATTTATTAAAGGACATCACTTTAAACATGTTTGTTCTCTTGTGATTTTGAGACTGAAAACCTAGCAGTCTTTCAAGTTCCTTTTTCAGAGGTGATTTTGTTCAAAGAAAGAAAGGTCTATGAAGCAGCAGACCTGAATGAGACACTTTCCCATATTAAAAGAGGGTAGGCAAGCTGTCAGATGGCTATCATGTTTTCTGAATCATTCTAATAGAAGCAAGGAAGAAAAAAACTCTGCAGTAGCCTTAACCTTACTGAAAGACAGAACATCTGGAGACAGAAATATGCCCAGTATTACATCAGCAAGTGTAAGCTGAGAAACCGTTTTTCATTTCTAAAATATAGTGGCGTTCTATTTTCATGAGCTAATTACTACGTGTAATTTCTACTTCTTACTGTGATATATATATGCATGTATGTATATATATATATATTTATATATATATATATATATATATATATATATATATATATATATATATTTATAGAGAGAGACAGAGACAGAGAGTGTATGTGTGTGTGTGTGAAGGAGCTAAAGGAGGTACAGATAGGGGAGGAGACAAACAAACTCTAAGAGTCAAGCCAGACTATTGGTGCAGCTCTGGCTTTTATCATCTTCAGAAGTTCTAGTCTTACCCTCCTCTACTAAATTCACACTTACTTAGGTTAGATTTCAAAACTAAAGTAGCAAACAACAATAATACAGCTTTGTTATTTAGTTGTGTTTATCTTTGGAAGTTCAGCTGGGAAGAATTCATTTTGGTAGAAAGCTAGAGAGAAAAGTTTCAAAATACATTGCTAAAGATAATGGCTATAAAATGAATATACTGATCAAAGCGAAAAATAATGGGTACAATATTGATATACAAGTATGAATCAAGGGAATACTGAATACTAAACAGCAAAACCATACTGATGAGAACAGAGTAAGACAATAAAGAGAAATTAAGTGTAAAGCCAATTCAAAGTTTCAGCTGGATTTAGATAAATAAGAAGCAATGTCAAAACGTATGTACAAAAGATATAATTGCATACAGAGAAGGCTCCCTTTCAGAAGTGCAAGACTAGATATTGTTCACCCCAGCAGCTTGAAAATTAAACTGGAACTGAAACCAAAAACTCCAAATTTTGAATGTCGCTGTTACACGTTTAAAGCAAGTATACAGGGAAGTTCTTCCTCCCTAAACACCCACTCCCCATTGTAGAGGTTTCAATCCCAAGCCCTGGTTTTAATAGCCATTCACTCTGAGATCGCTGTTTCCCACTGTAGGGAATACTCTGAGAGCCAGTGACCTCTGACTTACTATAGCTATCCCTCCGCATTCACACTTTCTGTTCTGCAGTCCTAAAAATCACATTTAAAGTCTTTACAATTTCAACAGGCAATTCAGAAGATTATCTAATAAAACAATCCATAAGAAGAAAAAACATGAGGAGGGTAATTGGAGAGCAATAGTACAGAGCAGGAAAAGGAACAGAGGAAGATTGAAGTCACGAGAAAAGCTAAGGGGAAAAAAAGGAAAATTGAAAACAGGAAAAGAGGAGTGCTAGAAAAAGGTAGAACAGAGGATAAGTGTAAAAGGAAAGAAGACAAGAGGACGTTGGTAAAGAAGTGTAACCATCCAGTGATGTCAGTACAAGACTGGTAACTCCTCTTCTCAACTCCAGGCCTATCATCTAACTCAGTACTTGCAGTCATCACTACAAACCACAGAACGTGATTAAATCATGTTTGTGAAAAGCTTGCTTCTTTCAGACACACAGGCTGATTATCTTACTCTTAAGATTACTGTATCAGTCAGCAGAACCGCAGCTCACAGGCTGCCTCAGGTCTACCTTTTGTTGTTCCTGTGGATCTGGTGGTGGTGTAAATCATTACACGTCACTAAATGTCATTTAGCAAGGCAGAGCCAGATGTATAGGAAATAAATATAATTCAAACTTATGATGCATTCACTTGTGGGTATTGAACTGACAATTTGTACTTTTCGAAGACATGTAAAGAAATAACATGTATTAGGACAGATCTAATAGCAACAGTAAAAATTTTATTTTACTAGATGAGCAAAACCCAGTCACATGTCTACATAAAAGGTGAAACCAACTAGTAAACTCCAGTTTGTTGATTTTATGGTAACAGGTGTGCTTTCCCTGTGTTAATATTTGAATAAAAATTGGCACGGTGACACAATATAAAAGTTCACAGTCAAAGAAATGAATAACCATATTTTAAAACTATGTAGATGTATTAAACAAAGCCAACAGCAGATTAACAGTTTTATTCTTGGAAATGTTAAGGGAGTAAATGTCTGAGAGACAATAACCCTTGAAATTCCAAGGTGTATTAAACAAAGAAAACAGTTTTATTAAGGTCACCAAGAATGCAGAACAGTGCATAAATCAATTTTTAATCGCAAGGCAGAGAGAAGACAAATCCACACAGATGTATTATATTAGGCTGAGATTACTAGTTAGAAATTCTGACTTCATTGATATCAATGCATAAATGTAATCACAGATAATGTATGCACAAATCTAGCATGGTGATGAATAATTGCACAAATCTGCCATAGTAATGAGAAAAGTACTGAACTACAAATGACACTTAACAAGATATTAGGTTATACCAGACTCCTTCACATTTCAGAAGTAAAGGTCAATCTGATTAAAAGAGAGAGAGTTATTGAAAAGGAATGGAGTAAACAAAGTGAAATAGACAGAAAGGAAGTATGTGTAAATGCTACATAGGTTCATAGGTGTATACTAGGCTAACGACCACTATGGCCCTTATCAGCCTAGCCATGTAACCCAAATGTGGCCCATAAATCTGATTTATATAGCTGGTGATTTACTGATTGCCTCTGCCCATCTGAAACATAGGCTCCAGACCAGGGATACATTTCTGATTACCCATTCATTTATCCAAAATCTACTTAAATAGGGATAGAGAGGAACTCTGCTTCATGTGGATGGGCAGCCTGCTCCAGAGAGTAGGAATTCTCTGAGAAACATATCTGTTTCTCCAAATTGTTCTATTTATGTGACAGGCAAAATTTAGGTCTTTTAATCAAGTAGTTCTGATGATGTTTGTTTTGTGGATGTGCAAAAGGTTTATCAAAACAGGGTCCAGGGATGCTTTGTATGCCAGGCAAAGATCACATCTCAGAAGTGTGTATAATACTGAGTAAAGAGACAGAGCTTTCAGATGATCAGCATAGGGCATTGTGTTTACTCCCTGTATTCTTTTTTTAAGGAACCATTGTGAACATTCCAATTGTTGCATGTGTTTAGTCAGGTGCATACCAAAGGGGCCATTATACTCTATGACGGGTCTGATGAGAGCAGAGTACAGTGGTATGATGGCCAAAAAACAAACTGAAGAAATACAGATTAAAGCACAAATGGAAGGCCCAAGGAAACAAACTGCTGCAGATAAAATCCAGAAGAACTTTAATCTGGAAACTTTTTGAAATAAAAACTTGTTTAAAACTATGAGAGATAAGCACCTGTCATGTTTAAACTGAATGGTAAGAAAACACACATTTAAATATAGTCTTTCTAGAGCAAAAACAGGGAGATTCAATAATTTATGAAGCAACAAAGAAATCAGGAACATGCAACCTGATAAAGGGGGTGGGTTGGTTGTGATAAATGAGTGGGACTCTAATATGAAAATGAGGTCCATTTTTGCATCTGACACCTATAAGGAGGTATCTGTGAATGAGTGCAGTGTTGCATACAACAGGATAAAGAGAAATCTAAATGACTTGTTCATTCACCAATAAATTTCAATTGATGATTATAACTATCTAAATTTGATGTATCCTAAGATCCCCCACATGTTTGGTTTGCCTAAGATACATAAAAATAAAGAACAACTAATGTGACCAATTGTTAATGGCCGTGGTTCTATCACGCACCCCTTAGCCTAATTTTTGGATGCTAGATTAAAAAGTTTTGTTACCCAGGAGCCACATGTTTGCCGTAATTCATGGGAATTTTACAAATAAATTAATGACCTTCCCTTTAAAGACACATACACCTTTATCACTGTGGATGTCAAGGAATTGTATTCGGTCATTCCCCATGACTTAGGGCTGGAATGGTTTTCTGAACTTTTGATGGAGAAAAATTTTCAACAAGACAAAATTAATTTTTATGCCAATTTATTGGGGATTGTACTGAAAAATAAATGTTGTTAAATTTGGAGTTGACTTGTTCTTACAACAAGCAGTGGTTGCCATGGGTGCAGTGTGTGGCGGTCTTTTTGTCAACATTATCATGATACAATAGGAGAAAAAGGTTTTATTTAACTCCCCTTTTTTGCATCATGTAGATTCTACACACACTTTTTGGATATTTTCATCCTGTGGGATGGTGTAGTTCATGACATCCCCCATTTTTTGTTATATATTAATCAAACAACAGAGTTTCTTGCATTCACCCATGAAAGTAATGAGGTGAATATAGCTTACCTAGATATATGGTTGGCCAAAGGCAATCCAAACAGAAGATTCACCTCCAAAATTTATAGGAAATCCACGTATTTAAACAGCTTTCTCTATTTTGACAGTTTGCACCCTAACACAGAAAAGGGTAATGCTCAAGGGCCAGTTTGTGAGAGTAACCCAAATGACCACCGAAGATACTGCCTTTTGGGATGAGTACATATTGGTGAAAAACATGTTTTTAAAATGTGGCTATTCTACAAAATTTGCAGATAACTTGATCACTAAACGTGAATCTCATCATTTTGTGCCGATTCTTGGAGGCCCTTGTGTGACCAACAACAGAAGCGATGAGTTCTAAATGGTGGGTATACTACATCAATGCCACCCATAGCTGAGACCATGAACACAAACACAGAGACCTTCAGGAATCCTTTTATTACAACCTATTCTACTGAAGGTCTCTCCGCGAAATCAATTCTGGAAAAGAACTGGTGTCTTCTCCTACAAGAGAAGAGCATTTGTGATTATGTGGGGCTGGGTCCATGAATGGTGTTCAAAAGGTCAGGAATTTAAAAACAATATTATCACACAGTTGGCCAAACACCAACATAAGCAAACTGTTGAATTTATGGGGATGAAAAAGTGTGGTTGTTGCCCCTAATGCCCCAATATTCTGGTGTGCCATGAAATTGCTTTGAATAATCAGGTGGTCACTATAAGAAACAGATTCAATTGCTGTACAACAAAGGTGGTATATTGTGCACTATGTATGTTCTACCCCTGCTTTTGCATAGAAAAAACAGAGAGGAGACTGAAAGACAGAATACACAGGCAATTATATGAAATCAGAATGAGAAAAGAGACTAATGCCCTCTACAAACATATAAAATGTTACCCACATCACACGTTCAAATTTTGTATTTTGGAACAAACGCCTTCTAACAATAATGTTAAGTCCAGGGATCTTATTACTAGAAAAATGTGAATTATATTGGCAGTTGTGTTTAAATGCCAATAATTGGCCTGGACTCAAGGAATATGTTTCAATAGCATGTTTGCTTAAGTTAAAAGCACTGGAAAGATGAGCCCTAAATACAGGGTTTATATTTTACATACTTTGGTCTTCATTTTTTTTATTTTATGGGGAATGCCTTCTGTTCTATTTTATATATATATATATATATATATATATATATATATATATATATTTTTTTTTTTTTAATGTATTTTTTTATATAGTTTTATTCCTTGTTTGCAGACTTTGTCAATAGAATTAACTCAGTACTACACACTGTGAAATTCTTTGTAGCGTCTCCTTTAAGATGATGTTTCATTTCCTGGGGGCTTGGCGGTCATGTGATTGAACCAAAAGCTTTAAAATGTGTGCGTGCTTCTAGCAATGTTTATCTGATAAAGTTCATGTATTTTGTGAATGAAAGCGCTTATTTTTCATAGTTTTAAACAAGTTTTTATTTAAAAAACTTTCTGGATTAAAGTTCTTCTGGATTTTATCTGCAACAGTTTGTTTCCTTGGGCCTTACAATGGTATCATGACTTCTCAAAGCCTAGATGCCATGCTTTTGCTTATAATTTGTGCAACATAGAAGTATTTTCTTACTACCCTGGACACATGTTGGCCAAAGGCTAGGTTACAGTCCACATGATTTTCCAGATCCCTGACTAGTGAATCAACTTTTAAGGGTGTTTAATGATGTCAAAGTTATCCAGGATGGCAGACTTCCAAAAGGTACTATAATGCTTTTCTTGGCATTGAGTTTTAAGCCATGTCTTTGGTGCCAAGCATTTTTCTGTATTAGACCTTCTTGAAGGGTGTCTTCATCTTGGGAGAGTTCGACTGGTCCTAGTTTGCAATCATCTGCAAACACGGTTAGCCAAAGGCCTTTGACATTTGCTTTGACTTATGAGAAGTAGATGCCAAAGAACAGTGGGCCTAGCACAAATCCCTGGAGGACTCTGCTGGTAACCAGCCTCTTTGCAGATGAGGACTCAGCAGTTCTAACCTCCTAGATCCTATCAGTGAGCCAGTTAGCTTTTCAGTATGTTATGAAGTGATTTATACCAAGCTCTATAAGCCTGTTGACAATCCCTGAGTGGAGTATTCTATTAAATGTTTTAGTCAGATCTAGGTAAGTAGTATGCACCATTTTCCTCTCATCCATTGCCTTAGTAACCTTTTCAAAGAAGTCCACCAAATTCAGTAAGCATGACTTTACTTTGACAAAGCCTAACTGGGATGATTCCAGTATCTGGAGGTCTCCTATGACCTTGTTGATAATTTTGATGATAAGTCTTGCCTTAGCTTTGCAAATAATACTAGTCAGACTAAAGGGTCCATAGTTTCCAGGATTTAAGACTATAGTTAAATAATGACTCCAGGGATCTTGATAAGTTATATTTCAGACTATTCAGGAGGCATCCTGGGATGTTACTGGGGCCGACTGAGGCTGTATTCTTGACTTTAGTGAGTGCAGCCAGTATATGCTCACTAGTTATATTTGGAGGGCTTATGTTTGAGGCTATGTTTAAGGAGATGGTTGGGGGTGAAAAGGCATAAAGTTGAAACTGAATTTGTCCACTAACAAGTATACTATATCACCAGGCTTGGTGAATGGAGCACCATTAACCACAAGTTCACTATATTTTTGTGTGCTGTCCTTGAGGTTTCTGACATAGCTGTAGAAGGCCTTAAGGTATCTCTCACCTGGGAGGCTATCATAACCTCAGAGTTGACTTTGCATGACCTAATTAGCCCTTTTAGTTGCCTATTTACTTTTATTTGAGAGTTTTTGTCTTTACAGGGAGTACCCTTCCTGAGTTTTGCCATAATTGTTTTCCTTTTGCTGTATAACCTGTTTAATTTGGGATGCCACCAAGACAGTTTGTTTCTGACGCTAGTCCTGGGATTACTTCTGGTAGGTAGACCAGACTCAGTGCAGCCATTGACATGGCTGTCCAGAGTTTCTGAGAGTAATTCAGCATATGTTGCTGTTTTCTTTGGGTCTGGAGGGCATTGAATATTGACAAACCATCACTTAATAGAAGGTAATTTGCCTTGGAATAGTTCATAACTCTTACTAGTTTTAGTGGGATTATGGAGTTGATTTTGATTTCAAAGGAGACAGCTTTATGGTTGGACCTTACCGAGGAGGATGAGACATTGGGGGGATGCAGCATTCTCTGATATTTGTGAAAATGAGGTCCAGTATGTTAGAGTCTGTAGCAGGCATATTCACGCGTTGGTCAAGTGTGTTTGTATTTATGAAGTCCAGGAATCTCTGTGCCTGTAGATTTGAGACCTCGTAAGATTCTCGGTCTATACAGGGATAATTAAAGTCTCCAATTAATAGGGTGTTAGATTGGATGGTAAGTGTCTCCAGCAGGTTCAAGTATGCATTGTGAGCTTCTTGGGACATAGATGGTGACCTATAGCTGGCTAGGATATGATATAGGATTTTGGCTATGGTGACATGCACATGGAGGTACTCTAGCACACCATCCTATTTGACCATCCTAGAGGTATGTTTGCTATTGATGTATCATAAGACACCTCCACCTTTAGCCCTTATCAGTGCAGCCCTGCACTGCCAGGTACTCTTTGCTGCTTTAAACCACATCTAAGTAACTGCACAGATGTATATATTCTCGAGTATGAGGAGGGCTTGGAGGCTCCTGGCATTCAGCAGTAAGACCTTGAGGTTCAGTTGAGTTGATTTTGCTATGTCAGTAGGTTTATCAATTTGGCATTGCATAAAATAGGCACTATGGGGATGCATAAAGTTTTAGCCAGTATTCAAAAGTCTAGAGGGGAAATGTGCAGACCGTCCTTGGCAAAGCAACATAGTCTATTAACTATGCCCTCCCAAGATGATAAATATTGGATCCCCTTAGAATGACACCAGAACGACAGACAGTTGTATTGTATTTTAACATTTTAAGATTCTATGGAGAATTTTATTAGCAATGTACATTTTGTATTTATGTATTGTGTGCAAATTATGTGTTTTAAGTATTTAATGTTTGTAAGATGGTTTTACTTAATTGAGGTAATTATGTGATTAGTCTATTAACTACAGGGTGATGTGTATTTAAGGGCTGGGTTATTCATTGTCATTTGTTCTGAGGAAGTCCCTATCAGAGCAAGAAAGCGCTAAACCTGTTAATAAAGTATTCATCTGTTTTTGGAGCTGGTGTCCATGTTTTGGTCGAAGATGTTCTCAAGTTAGTATTGCTGTTCTTTTTGTGTTGGTACGTGTACAGCACTATGGATTCATCAGCTAACAGTGAAGTGTTGGATTTATTACAAAAAATAAACCAACAGTTGGCAGTTCATACTGCTCAGATTCAAACTTTGATGGACAAGAATGAAGCACCAGTGGCTAACAATATCTTTGGAAGTCTGGGGTTTCCTTTAACCCAGCCCACCCAGACTATCCAGGGATTGCAAGCAGCTAATGTTCCTGAGAGGGGTGTTAATGGCCCCACAGGAGAAGGTGAGCAGATCAGATGTAATGGAAATAATAGGAGTGAAGGTGGTGGAGATGCCTGGAAGAAAAATAAATATGACTTTCATACCAGTAATGGTAGCACTGATTTTAACTTGCAACAACCAGTTAGTACTGCTGACTTTCATACCAGTAATGGTAGCACTGATTTTAACCTGCAACAACCAGTTAGTACTGCTGACTTTCATACTAGTAATGGTAGTACTGATTTTAACTTGCAACAACCAGTTAGTACTGCTGACTTTCATACCAGTAATGGTAGTACTGATTTTAACCTGCAACAACCAGTTAGTACTGCTGACTTTCATACTAGTAATGGTAGTACTGAGTTTAACTTGCAACAACCAGTTAGTACTGCTGACTTTCATACCAGTAATGGTAGTACTGATTTTAACTTGCAACAACCAGTTAGTACTGCTGACTTTCATACTAGTAATGGTAGTACTGATTTTAACTTGCAACAACCAGTTAGTACTGCTGACTTTCATACCAGTAATGGTAGTACTGATTTTAACTTGCAACAACCAGTTAGTACTGCTGACTTTCATACTAGTAATGGTAGTACTGATTTTAACTTGCAACAACCAGTTAGTACTGCTGACTTTCATACCAGTAATGCTAGTACTGATTTTAACTTGCAACAACCAGTTAGTATTGCTGAGAAGTTAAAAATCTTTTGAAAAAGACTTGCTTATATATAAGAAATTGCAGATGGAGAACGCATACCTGGAAAAGAATATTGAGTTGGGACAGGTTCCTCGTGGTTTGCAGTTTTGGAGATACCCAAATGGAGCTGAGGGTAATGAGGAGTTCCTGAAAGAACTGCACTCTCTATTTGACCAGTCTGGCATTGATTTAATGCATTTAATGATTAAGTATAACAACCAAGTATTGGAGGTTCAATGTAACAACTTGGACATATTAAACAAATCTATCCAAGCAGACTTGGAATATGAACGACACCAGGTCAATCATGCAGGGGTTGTTCAAAATGTAGAAAATGTGTGTGGTACTGTGTTTGTGTTTGCAAAACAAGTTAAAAAGGGATATAAATGAATATCATTTGAAAAGGGTATATCCCTGTTCCTTGGGTAATCGTGAAGGAGAGCAGCATTAAAGAACCAATGAGGAGCCAAAAGGGGCAGAGCAAGCGACGTCAACGCTGAAGACTCAAAGAGAGCAGTGGTTGAACTCGCAATCATCGGCTGTATTTGCGGATGGAGTGAGGCATTCTGAAAGGCTTTGTGGCAAAAATCAGCAGCCCCATTTTTCAGATGAGAGTTACAGGAATTTTGTAAAGCAAGGAGCCAGGCCAAAGAAGACATGGAACAGATATTAACTGTTGCCAGGTTTGAGGACATTACAGTTGCCGGTGTTACTAATGTAAATGTAAGTGGTTTTAGTAAAACTTCTGGTGAGCTGGTAAGCTGTAAATTGAATGTCAATACTGTGGCGTGTTTGTGTTCCCCATATGGGGTGGACTCGGACATTGTTTGTAGCTTAAATAGTGGACATGATTTAATTAACAACAGTACTTTGGAAACTGGTAGCAAAAATGTTGAACAGGTCACTGAAGTGGTGATGCCTGTTGATAAAGGTGAAATGAGCATTTTATGTCAACCTTCTGCAGATGTATTAGTGAATGTGGCTATAGCTGATTTTTTTCAGAAAAGAAGGAGATTTATGTTCTGGTGTAGGGGCACTTATTTGTCCTTCAAATGAGGTAATGGCAGACATTTCTAAGTTATTTAATGAGTCCATTTATTCTTCAATCAGAAGGAACATTGATGGTGATGTTGGTGCATGTACTGAAGTAGATTTGGGGAATAATGAAACAGCTTTTATGGAAAGTAATGCATGCAAATGTATACCTGAAGATTTTGATGAGAGTTTAGCTGCATTTATGGAGGGAAACTGTGATGAAAATAGTTCGTATTGGACAAATTATAATGTAGAACCATTTAGACAGTGTTCAGTGGATGGGGAAACAAAGTTAAATAACCCTGTTGACATCGAAAATGATAGCCCTGATGTTTATCTTGGGGGTGATAATTCTGAATTTTTGTTAGCCCAGTATGCTGAAAATGTAAATTTTAGGGATGAAAGTAATGATATATGCACAGCTGTGGTGACCCTTGACGGGAGCAGCCGAAAGAAGAAGAAGATTAGCAATAGTGAGAATGATTTTATGATTTTTAATTATTCTACCAAAGTAGTGGGAGTTGACCATGCAAATCTTTTGGCAAAAGGTTTTACTTTTGTACCCTCTAGAAAGGGGAAGATGGTGGATACCCTTATTGATTTAAAATGCTTCACGCTTAAGTTAAATTTAAAAATATGATTTAATGGGCAAAATAATATTAATGAAGTGTTTTCAGGTAGGCCATCTAAACCAAGTGCCTTTAATCCTCCCTTAAATAGTGTTATACGCCTATATGAAAAAAATCTGTGAAAAGGAAATTAGGCAGTTTTACAAACATTCTCATATGGTATATGGTAGTAATTTGACTGTAATAGAGGAGGAGATTTTAAGATAATTTATTGATGACAATAGTGTGCATATCATGAAACCTGATAAAGGTAGTGGGGTTGTGTTGATGAATAAAAGTGAATATTTAGATAAAATGAATTTGTTGCTTATGGATGGAACATATCAGGAAAGTTCCTTAAATGAGACTCATATAGAGTACCGAAAGATTGACCTGGCATTAGAAGATATGTTATATCAAGGACAGATCAGTCTGGACGAATTTGAATATTTAAAAAATGAACACCCCATGGTACCAAATATTTTTGGAATGCCAAAAATTCATAAAGGGTTAAAATTTCACCCCATAGTAGATGGTCACAGGTCTAAGACATGCTTTATTAGTACATTTTTAGATTATAGTATGCAAAAAGGCCTGTCAAAGTTCACCTACATTACAAATGATTCTTGGCACTTTTTGGAAAAACTGGAAATAATCAAGGTATCCCCTAGGGTGTTTATGGTGACCATTTATGTGGTAAATTTGTTTTCTGTTACACCCCACAGTGAGGGTATTCAGTGGTTGGAGAAGCAGTTGGTTAAAACAGGTTTTTATGATCAAAATTGTATTAACAAAATCACTGCTCGGGACATTGTTTTGGGGAATAATTATATTTATTTCGAAGGCCAGTATTTTAAGCAGTTAACTGATGTTGCAATGGGGGCACCTTGTGCCCCCGTTTTTGCAAACCTCATCATGTCCTTTTGGGAGCAGGAGTACCTAATGAGTAGTGTATATTGGGTGAATGTCCTGCATTATACTAGGTTTCTGGATGACCTGTTTTTGTTGTGGAAAGGTACTGAAGGTCAGCTCAATTAATTTTTATCTTACCTTAATGATACTGTGGAATTTTTACAGTTTTGTAATAATTATAGTAAGGAGAAAATATCATATTTAGATGTTGACCTGATTTGGGATAGTAGTAAAGGAATTTTACATTCCAAAATTTAAAGAAAACCCACATTTTCGAATTCTTATTTAGAATTCAGTAGTTGGCATCCCCTTCATCAAAAAAAGTCAATAGTCAAGGGTTAGCTGATGAGAGCAGCCAGAATGGTGAGCTTTGACTGTGAGTTTCTGGATGAAGTTGGGTTTATTACTAATATGTTTGCCAAAAGAGGATATACCATTGAATTTTTGGATAAAATAAGCCAAGAAGTAGTGAAAACGCGATTGAAAGGTGTGTATAGGCCAATATTGGGTGGTGGTATGGCACCTGGTATGGGATAGGGCATTGATGTGGATAGAAGGCAGGTTAGAAAGAATTTTGATCTAAGTTTTATCACTACTTTCAACCTGGATGCCCATTGGGTATCAGAGGTTATCACAAAAACTGGGATATCTTGAGTTATGATATGAATGTTGAGCACAGAGTAGGTAAGGTCCCTCCTAAAATAGTATTTAGAAAAGACAGGTCTTTCAAAAACCTTTTTGAGTTAAATAAGGGTATTAATAGTGGAAGTTCCACCCGACCCAAAGGGAATTTTAAGTGTGGGAGATGTAATTGGTGTACCCATATTTTGGAAACTAGTGACAAGTTTAAATTTAATGGTAAAAATATTACCATTAAGGGACACTACAATTGTAGTAGTTCTAATGTTGTTTATATGGCCAAGTGCCAAAAGTGTCCTTTTTTTATGTGGGGAAGACCTGTAGGGATTTTAAGAGTCGCATTAGTGAGCATGTTAATGATGTCAGAAAGGGGAAAATAACTAATGCCGTGTATAGGCATATCAGGGAATATGGTGACCATTGTTTTAAGTTTTTGGTTATTGAACAGTTAGTAAACGACCCCCCAGGGGAAAGTTGTTGATTTGCACCTGGATATGAGTGAGTTAAAGTGGCAATTAAGGTTGTATGCAACTCAGTATCCAGGTATTAATGAAGCCACTAATATAGCATGTATTTTAAAATTAAAACGTTTAATGGGTTAGGGTTGTGTAAATGTATTGTATTTTAACTTTTTATGATTCTATGGAGAATTTTACTAGCAATGTAAATTTTGTATTTATGTATTGTGTGCAAATTATGTGTTTTAAGTATTTAATCTTTGTAAGATGGTTTTACTTAATTGAGGTAATTATGTGATTATTCTATTAACTGGGTTATTCATTGTCAGTTGTTCTGAGGAAGTCCCTATCAGGGGAAGAAGCGCTAAACCTGTTAATAAAGTATTCACCTGTTTTTGGAGCTGGTGTCCGTGTGTTGGTCGAAGTAGTTCTCAAGTTGGTATTGCTGTTCTTTTCCTTTTGAAGAGGGCCAATGAGGCACTCTGCTTGACATGTATGGGCAGTCTTTTCCAGAGTCTGGGGAGTCTCTGGGTCAGGAACCTATCTCTCCAGCATGCTTTGTTCACTGTGATGACAAGGTTTAGATCCCTGGAGCATGTGGCTCTGAGGGATTGGGATTTCTTTAAGTGTAGCATGTCCAACAGCTCTGGGTTTGACATGGCCATGTATGTTAAGCAGAGATCACCTCTGAGTAGACGATATGTGACAGAGTATAGCTCGAGTTTTTTTAGATGGTCAGCATAGGGCATCTGTTTTAGGCCTGTGATTCTTTTAGTGGGGTATTTCTGCAGCCTTTCCAGTTGTTGCAGATGTCTTGAGCGGTACATACCAAACAGGGCATTGTATTCTATAATGGAGCTAATGAGGGATGAGTACAATGGGACAATGACCTCCTTTTTTCTGGATGAAAAGCCCTTAGTGATGAAGTGTGCCACATAGAAGGATTTCCTGACAGTTGTGGGGATGTGGTTATCGAAGGTGAGACCACTGTCCACCTGTGTTCCTAAGTCTTTTATCACACTTTTGGTGTTTAGTGTACTGCCACCTATGTGGTAATTTACAGGTACATGTTTTTTCCCAAAGGGGATAACTATACATTGCTTGGCATTGAGCTTGAGCCCATGGCTCTGGCACCAAGCATCTGTTTCTGTAAGGCCCTTTTGCAGAATATCCACATCATTTGAGGATTCAATAATGGCTCCCAGTTTGCAGTCATCTGTGAACTTTGTTAGCCAGAGTCCCTTAGTGTTGGCCTATACTTCAGAGAAGTAGATGCCAAACAAGAGCGGTCCCAGGACTGAACCCTGAGGTACTCCACTTGTCACTTGTCTGGAGCTGGATTTGGAGTCGGCTACTTTTACAGTGTGGGTTCTGTCAGTAAGTCAGTTGGCAACCCATTGAGTGATGTAGGGATTAATGCCCAGCTTAGTAAGTTTATCTATGATTCCAGAGTGGGGGATGGTGTAGAAGTCCTTGGCAAAGTCCAGATAGACTGTGTGGACCGCCTTACCCTCTTCTACAGCTCTGGAAACTGATTGGAAGAAGTCAATCAGGTTCAGGAGACAAGATCAGCCCTTCATGATCCCAAACTGGGTGGGTTCCCATGTTTGAAGGTTGCCAATGTCTTTGTTTATAAGTTCCATGATAATACAGTCCATGGCCTTGCAGATCAGGCTCATCAGACTGATGGGGCAGTAGTTCCCAGGATCCAAGGTGGATCCCCCCTTGTGGAGTGGGATAACTGTAGCTGTGCGCCACTCAGTGGGCATGAAGCCTGAGGTGAGGCTATGATTAAACATGACACCTAGGTGAGGTGCCAGTTCATTTTATAATTCATGTAGTACACAGCCAGGGATGTCGTCTTGTCCCATGGATGCTGTATTCTTAGCTTTTGAGAGTGTGGTTTTTACCTGTGTGGCCATTATTACCAGAATTTGGCAATCTTTCAGTATTGAGATGGGCCCTTTAGGGAGTGAGAGGGGGGTGAAGTTGGCACTGAATCGATCTGTCAGAATATTGGCAATATCCTTGGGATCAGTATATTTAATGCCAATCTGTTGTAGCTCAGAGCAGATCTGAGCATTGCCATTTAGATTCTTGACATAGCTATAGAATGTCTTGTGGTTGTCTTTGGAATCTTTAGCAATTTTATTTTCGTAACTTGCTTTGACAGATTTTATGAGGGATCTCAGCTTCTTACTGAGGTTGGTAAGGAAGTTTTTGCATCCTGTGATTTTCCTCTTTTCTACAACAGTTTCTTCCTTTTGTTGTAAAGTTTGTTTATGGCAGGGGACCACCAGATTGGCTTCCTTTTTTGAAGGAGAGCATCTTGGTTCTATTTGGGATGGCACGATTCATGCACGAGTGGAAGTGCTCGTACAGTGCCTTAGTGTAGGATTCAGCAGTCAAACTTTCAGTTCCTTTCTGCATGGGTGTCATGAAGTTTGTCACTTCTGACTTGAGTAGCATGAAGTTAGCTTTGGAGAAGTTTTTTTATGGAGGTTTCCTTACTTGGGGGTGGGGGAGGGATGTGGATGTCAAGGGTGATTAGCTTATGGTTAGACCTGACCAACGAGGGGGTGACCATAGGTGTGGAGCATCGATTTCCCATGTTGGCAATGACCAGGTCTAGGATACTGGAGCCCCTGGAGGGACTATGGATTAGTTGATCCAAGGCATTGGAATTTATGAATTCCAAGAACCATTGGGAAAATGTGTTGGTACACGAGTAGTTTTCCCAGTTAATGGCAGGGTAGTTGAAATCCCCCAATATTAGGGTGTTTGATTGTATCTTAATATTTTCCAGTATGTTTAGAAAGGTGTAGTGAGAATCTTGGAGCATGGTGGGGGATCTGTAGCAAGCTACAATTTGGACTGCAGTCTTACCTAGTGTTAGTTGCACCTGGAGAATTTCAGACGCATTGTGTTGGGCAACTAGCCTGGTGGTGTAAATATCCTTGGTGAATATGGACACTCCTTCACCTTTAGTATTTCGGTCCTGGTTTGGTGGCCGAAAAGTGTGATAAGAGTTGTAGCCTGATATTGCAGGGGTGCTCTCTAGAGCCTTGAACCAGGTCTCAGTTACTGCACAGATATCGATGTTCTCCATTTTTAGGAGTGCCTCGAGGGAGTGCATTTTGAGGTTTAGACTTCTAGCATTGAGTAGCGTTACCTTCAGATTTTGCATGCTTGTACCTGTTACAGTGGTGGTTTTGTCCTTTGAACTTTGTCTAAAAAAGGCACTATAGGGGTGTCAAGAGCCTTAGCCAGTAACCTGAATCCCAGGGGTGACAGGTGCAGACCATCTCTGGCAAAGCTTCATGGCCTGTTGATCATGTCGATTGTTTAAGTCAGTCATTTTGTCCTTATACTGTGGTATCATTCTGGGCGAAGGCAGGATGCTACTCAGGGCTAGGGTCATAACTGCCTGGGCCACATGATCCGAGAGCTCTTCCATGTCTCTTTTCATGTAGTCCAGGGAGATACATCTCAAGTCATTCACTCCAGCATGGACAATGACAGAGTCATATTTGTACTTGTGGAGTGACTTGAGCGCATGCATTATGTGGCAGATCCTGGCATCTGACAGGCAGCTGACTGCAATTTTCTCCTTGTTCAGCCTGGTGAGTGGGACATCAGTGTGCCTGACTATGGAATCACCTATGACTAAAGTGTTTGGTACATTATCTTGCCTTAGGGGCTGTTGTTGGGTGGCACACTGGTGTTGTGAGCTATGTGACACTTTGGTTGTGATTGGTGTTTGTTTGTGTTTCAGCTTCGGAGGTCCTTGTTGCTTGGGAAGGTTACTGTTAGGGGCCTCCGCATATGAGGGTTTAGTGTTGCTATGTGAGGGTGTTGGTGATGTGGGTTTAGAAGGGTTATGTGTTGCTTGAGGTGTAGTGTGGGTGTTAACCTTCTCCTCTTGACTGTCTAGCACAGTCTTGGGTGGAGAGAGCTTTGCTTCCAGTTTAGCTATGTAAGTGCATCTCTCGCAGGTTGTAATGTTGGGTGGTAGGAGGAGAGGGTTGTCTGTGTACATGAGGCAATTGCTGCATTGCCCCAGTATGCCCAGATTCACCAGGTGGGCAGGAAAAATCACCGTAAGCTGACCCTTGGACATGTCTGGTTTGGTGCTTTATTTTGTAAAGTACAAGAGCTGTTTTCCCTTACCTTAGCAAGGTACTTTGCAATCATAGGCTGTTTAGTGCCTATGATTAATTTCTCCTTATTAACAAGGAGAGTTGAGTGCTTGTATAAGTTTAAGACTTCCTAGAGCTTTCCAGCAGGTTTTAAAGCAAGTGCTAGTTACAGGGATGCTTAAAGGTAAGATGAAAAAAAATGGTTTATCCTAAACTCTGCAGTATGCACTAGAGGAGTTAGATGTGAAAGTAGGCAATTTAAATTTTACCTGTCTAAAAAGTTAAGTTTTAGTGAATGATCACTATTTTTAAAATAGTAAGATAGATTGAAAGAGGGTGGTCACTTTTGTATTCTGGTGCTATGGAATACAGTAGGATGGCCAATAAATTTAAATAGCTGAAGTGGACTGTCTTAAGATGCCCATAACCACCAGACTATCTTCAGAGAAGTTAGGAAATTGCATATCCATATTGTCCAGTCCTTTGATTTGTGAGCTACAAGGGGGTGGTGTATTGGGGTTAGAAAGCTATTAAGGGTGCTTTGTTGGTGCAGGCTAATAATGGTGCTTTATTGGGGAAGATTATGCTAAACAGTATTAAATTCTACTAACTTTAATGTGTACACAATACTGAATTCTACTAAATCTGTAGGTATTGCCACACAATGCCCAACTAACTGCTCTGTGCTTGTTGATGCACAAGGTATTTGCACTATATTGCTGCTTTACAAGGTATATATTTATGGACCGTTTCACAGGGAAACTTCCTTTCTAGAAATTTGCTATTGTAGAGGCTACTGCTAACCCACACTAATGCATAAAATGTGTAGCAACACAGGAAAAAAAAAAACAGAAACTAACTAATGAGCCCTTTGGCCCATAAAATGACTAAACTTCAAGTCATTTTGTGTATTTCCCAGCTCAGCTAGACCAGGCAAACACCTCCTGCCACAAGATGAATAAACCAAGTCCTCCTAATGTTAAAACACAGTAAAAGAGACCAAGAAGTGCAATGATACCACAGACCACTTAAACAACTAGCTGGAAATCCCTTGCTAAAAGCATTTTTAAGACTTACAGCAGTAACCATAAGAGGAAGAACAATTTTTGACCAAAAAAAAATCTGGGAAATGCAGACATAAAAGCAGGAAACAGTAGTAGTCACTCAAAATATCAAGTGTGATTTAGCAATCACAGCTAGTTAACTTTGCCTGGATGGCACTGGATACAAGTAAAACACTAAGACTACAAGCTTTGCTGAGCTCCAGGAAAATGTGCAGGAGACAATATAGAGTAATTGTTTGCTGGGTGGGTACTGAGTACAATTTGCTGGGTAGGTACTGAGTACCATGAATTTATGAAAAACAATTTATTTTATTTATTTATTTATTTTATTTTAATTTATTTTACATTTGTTGATGGGGGAAATCTAGCTTGGCACAGAGGCCCCCTTTTCAGAGGAAGCCTGAAGAGAAAATCTCCAGTACATGTAGTACAAACAAAATATTTTAAGTCATACAATATCAACAATGTCACACAGAATACAATTAAAGTAAATTTTACAATGTCAAAATAGATAAGATAGCAACTATGCATAAAATAGTAAGGCTTATTGTATTAATTATATTTGCTAGAGATATAGTTAAATAACTATGTAGTAGAATGGATGTCACAGTTTCGAGTACTGAGTTATTTACAAAGGGTGGAATGCAAAAGGCTGAATAAATTTTGAGATATAAATGAAATAGGTGGTAAAAAAGTTAAACGAATAGGTAGAAGATGAGGTGGGTGAAAACAGAGTGATATTTGAAAACAGAGTAGTAAGCAGAGGTATAGAAGAAGACAAGGAAGAAGCAAAGATGGTGGAAAGAGTATATAAATAGCTTATGCAACAGTCAATAGGAATGAAAGAGTGGAGGGATGGACTTTGGAAATCAGATGACCATAACAGAAAGAGGCCAGAGTCACAGCAAAATGACAGCAAAAGAGTGGGAGGGTTGGGAAAAACTTTCAAGGAACAAACAGGCTAGCTCATACCTCTCAACAGTTACTGATTTTCAGGGACATCCCTGATTTTGACTCATATTTTAGCTGTGTCCTTCTTAATCTGTCCTACAGCTGGTAACTATTGGAGGTAAGGTGGTGAATTCTACTCAATAAATGATGACAATAATTTGGATGGCACAGTGGTGCAGCTGTAATGTTGTCATCTCACAGCAATAGGTTCTCCAGTTCAATTCTTGGCTGGTGTGCCTTCTGTGTGGAGTCTGCATGTCCTCACTGCATTCATTTGGATTTCCTCCGGGTACTCCAGTTTTCTCCCACATCACAAAGACATTTGTCTGGAGTGTTTCTCCCCAGGCCTCTGCTGAAAATTGGCTTTGTTCCAAGTTGAACTTTCCTGGTTAACAAATGTTAAATAAATAAAGAGTTATAGATTTATTGTACTTTATAAAATATATATTAACATTCTTTTATTCTGTCAATGTCTCAGGTTAATAGTACTAATATTTTAAAAGTATCCTTGACTGTCCCTGATTTTTCTGGATTTGTCCCTGATTCTGTTGAAATTTGTCCCTGATTGGTTGAGAGCTGTGTGCTAGCTAGAGTGGTATCCAATCAAATAAAGGCAATATTAGAACTCTTTCGGAAACTTTAGCTTAATGGGTTAGTGTGGGATGGGGCAGACACAGGTAAATGAATAGCAAAATATAAAAGTACTGAAGCACAAACTGAAGCAGAGGAAATTATCTCACTTTTGAACTTCTACTACAGTTTAAGAATCAGACTATACAGAAATGTACCAGTAACACTGTTTATAGAAATAAATCCAGTAATAAATGACTAAGCCACAAATTTTAGTAGTTTTACAAAGTTCTATTACAGCTGTGAATTGCACTACAAGAATATGGCCCCATATGGGTTAAAATACACACAAATAGCTTTTACTAGTAATTCAGCTTGTGGTAGAAGTGCAGAATAATGCAGAAACACAATCTTCCCACGACTGTTAATTAAAATGCAAGACTAAGGTCCCAGAACAAGTTAAAAAATGCAAACCGATGTAACAGAGCAGAAAAGTACAAAGCAGTATCACCATACAGGTTACTATACGTGTAACTTAAATATTTAAGCAGAATTGAAAAAAATAAAATGATTGAATTCTCTTTTCTTTCTGATGAAAAGCTAGTTACTGACAGTTCCACACCACTCCAAGCCTTGTATAAAAGACACTGGGTGGGGGTATTTCTGTGCTGCAAATAGCAGACTCACTAGAGAGGCATCCAATCAAATAAAGGCAATATTGGATCTCTTTCAGAAATGTTAGCTTAATGTGTTAGTGAGGGATGGGCAGACACACAATGCCATTTGTAGCAAGTAAATGATAAGCAGAATATAAAAACACAAGTGCAAACTACAGCAGATACAATTCTCTCACCATTGAACTTCTAATACAGTTTAAGGCACCAGACTATGTAGAAATTTACCAATTATACTGTTTATGGAAAAATGCAGTACTAAGTGGTTAAGGCACAAATATGGTAGTGGTACACAGTTCTGCCACACCTGTGAATTAAACTACAAGACTATGGCACAGCTGGGTTTGAAATACAAATAGACAGCTTTTAAAAGTAATTCTACTTATGGAAATAGAAGTGCAAAATAATGCAGAAATGAGGTTTTTAACATACCAATTTGTGCAGGGATGTCTTCAATTGGGGCTAGATAGAGTAGTGGGAATTAGGAAGATAAGGGGAGGATAGGGTTAAATAGGAATGAGAGATGATTGGGGGGAAATGAGGTAAGGGTAGGGAGAGGCGTAAAGGGTTTTAGGTAAGTGTAACTGGAGTAGGAGTCACATTTTTGGCATGATCTTGCTGTGCTACTGCAAGTATCATTCCCTTGACGACCTGTAGGTACTGCTGCATGCAGGTAGTCCTTGGGCTATACTAGAATGTATGGAGGTTCGTTCTAGTACATTAAGACATGACAGAAGAGCAGAGTTTTTTTTTTTTTTTTTTATTACTTGGGAGTGCGTGGTTGCTGGGTTTTGTGGCAAGTCAGGGAGGAATGACTTCACACTCCATGGTGGCAGGCATTTGAGTTAGACTTCACAGGCTTTACGAAAATGCATGGTGGCAAAATCCCATTGTTTTGACTGCTGAGTGTATCAGAGTGTTTTAAATTAATTCCAAATATGAGGTTTTACCTGTCTTGCCCCTTATTTTGGCATTGTCATGGTCCTTAGGTCTGTTTATGGGAGCCCGTTGGGTTAGTGTTGGCGGTGGTGAGGTAATTGTAGCTTAATGCTTTTTGTGAATGCAGCCCTGCACACTTTCCAGTCAATACAGTTGTGTCACTTTGCAAATTGAGATAAGCCTAGTGCTTCAGGGGCAGGATGCATTTGGAGGTGCATTAAATTCAGCGTGTCTGGATCTCTATAAGTGAATGCTGCTGTTCGTGCTAGGGGTGGTGAGAGTCTTGCTGGATATGCTTTCTTTAGCAGTTTTGAGTTGGAGGAATAGGGAGGTTGCTTTCAGTAGTTCCGGTGATGAGTGACTATGGTTGCGGGACAATTTCTGCTGTTTCAAGGTTTGGGTCTCTTTCGCAGGTTTTGGGGTGTGTACGAGTGATGGCCCGTTGTAGCACATGCTCATGGTGGGCCTAACTGTCGAGGGCTAGTGTTGTTTACCAGAGCAGGGTCCTGTC
Organism: Protopterus annectens; assembly: GCF_019279795.1. NCBI lineage: Eukaryota > Metazoa > Chordata > Ceratodontiformes > Protopteridae > Protopterus > Protopterus annectens. The sequence continues at coordinate 471,009,023 of NC_056734.1, forward strand.
TTCAGTTTAAATTAGCAGGAACGATTGCTCTTATGTAAAAGGAAATCATTAATGAGCCATAGTAGGAATGCATAGCATTAAAAGACTGTTTGGTAGAAATAATCAGATGTTGACCAAAAAAAGAAAAAAAAAACAGGAAATACAAGATAATTTTATTTCAGTAAACACAGGCAAAGTTCATGTTCTGTATTCAGACCTCCCCTTTAAAACAATGCACGCTCAGTCATAGACCCATCAAACAAGTGGGGAACTGAACTATTTAGTCATCCTTTCTGTGAGACTTTGAGTCCTGCTGGAGGGCACTTGTCTGACTCTGTTGGTGGTTTGGTGCCTCGTGGGCAGTGCATGCCTCTTTTCATGAAAATGGTAATGTGTGGGTAGCAAAACCATCTTAGGAATAGCAAACAAAACCTTCCTAGATAACAGTTTTGGGTGCTAGCTAGCCAATGAGAGGATTGTTTGCCTCAGGTTGCGGTGGTTGGATGAAGCAAAGGTTCATTTTGGTTGTAGATGTTGACAGTTGGTTTGAGTTTGTAAGAGGTTTCTTGTCTCAGATATGAGTGGGGGCTTGTCACTTGGTGGAGGGTGGTTGGTTGGGTTGTTTTTTTTCGTAGGGAGACTTTTGTCTTGTGCTATCAATTGGGTTTGGGTTTCGTTGTTCTGGGGCAGTCTATCATGCCCATTTTGTGAGGCTTTTCCTTAGCTGACGCTGCCAGTTGTTTTCACGGGCTCAGAGACTGTGTTTCTCTTGTGGGTCAGGGTGTGTATTGCTGTGGTGGTGCAGCTTGTTGTACTGCTGATCTTCTCCTTTTGTTGGGGGTAGATTTCTTGGCTTCTTTTGTTTCTCCCTGGCTAATAAAACAAACAAAAAAAAAACGTAAAGAGAGTGGAGGAGAGGGAGAATGCGTGGAGTAGTTGCTCATTGACGACACTGTTTTTGCGAGCTGCACAGGCATTCCACATTGGCCATTCATTGTGCATGGTGGTGCCAGTGGTTTTGGGGGGGTGCAAGGGTACATGGGGGTTGTGGCGTGCATCTGAATTGGTGTACATGTTTTAAAAAAAAAGAGCCTCTCAGGACATGTGCCTCTTGTTTTCTCATCTGCCTCATGGTTCATGTTCAGAAGTGGCATAGTGGTGATTGTTTTAAAGGTAGCTGTCTGTCAGGCTTCTTTCAGTGGTGTTTGGGGGCTGGAAAGAGCAGCGATGGCTCTTTTGCGGTCTGTGAGCTCTGCGAGGAGGAGGTTGCAGCCACTCATGCACGGTGCAATATAAAAAAAAACGATTGCAGGTATGGAAGTTTTGTTTACTGCTTCTTTTAATGAGTTTCAATAGTAGTGGGGGTAAGGAGGGAATGGTAGCATGTGAGGGTGGACAGTTCTTGGTTTGGTTGATGTGACTGAGTTGCTGGGGCTGGGAGGCCATTATGTGTAAAGATGCCTTAGAGGTGCACAGTTAATGTTTATTGAAATGTTTTCCACTTGGTTAGTTAGGCAGTGTAGTCTGCAGTTGATGACATTGTGAACAGATGGCAAAATCTTGGGGGGAATGGTATGGCAGTCACTTAGAATGGGTGCAAGGACTTTGGAGTTTACAACCTGAGAAGTAATGTTGGTACTTTTCCATTGTCGGGGTCAGTTCTAAGGTGCCTGAAGCATCATGATTGTTTAAGCTGCTGTATTTAATCTTGTTGAGGGTCAGGCGTTTCAATGTTTCAAAGAAAGTTCTTAATTATCAATACGTGATTTAGAATCTGAACTCATTAACACCTCTCTGTGGTGTACTTTGTTGTAGAATGTAACAATTTGTCTAGGGACATCTTCAATTGGGGCTAGAGAGAGTAGTAGGAATTAGGAAGATAAGGGGAGGATAGGGTTAAATAGGAATGAGGGATGATTGGGAGGAAATGAGGTAAGGGTAGGGAGGGGCTTAAAGGGTTTTAGGCAAGTGTAACTAGAGTAGGAGTCACATTTTTGGTGTGATCTTGCTACCTATCCTCCAACCCTTTTTAGTGGGGGTTGCAGTTGTTTTTCAGTTTGAGTAGGGTGGAGAAGAGGGGCAAGATTGCCCTCTTCTGTTCCACCTCTGGTGGTGGTTATTCATTTTAATAAGTTGGGAAAGGCAAGTGAGCAGTTGCGCTACTTGATAACTAAATAAGCAAGCAGAGGTAAGCTGCTTATTTGGATGGAGGTAATTCAATAAATGGTAACTGAAGTGAGTGGTACGCTGCTTCATAAGTAAGCGAGTGGAAGTATGGACGCTGCTTACTGATCAACAATGAGCAGGAACGCTGTCCTATGTTAATGTTACATGGATGTTATTTTCACCTATACCATGTTTTGGTTGAAATTATGAATTTTGGTGAAATTTATGCATATTGGCTAACAATCATGTTTATGGAATTTTAATAAAGGTCATCAAATGTCATTCGGTGTGATGTTTTTATTGAAGGGGACCTAGACCAACACAATTTTCCCACAACTGCCAATTAAAATACTAAAGTCTCAAAACAAACTAAAAATGAAAACTGATGAACCAGAGCAGAAAAGTACAAAGTAGTATAATCATATAGGCAATTTGAAAGTTAGCTTATTAATTGACAGTGCCACAGGAGAGCTACCTCCAGGAGAAATAACTGCAGATATTGTGGTGATAAAACATCTTTCAAAGGGGCAGTGACTAGTCTTAGGAAAAGTGAGTGGAAATAAAAGAAAAAATGTATAATTTTATCAAATTAGGCAAGAGCAAAAGTATAAGTGATGTGCAACAATATAAAGAAAACTGTTTTCAGAGACAAGAAAGTTGGCAAGATAGAGAAGCAGAATACGTTTAGGAAAACGGCATACATTTACAAAAAGTGAAACCGAGAGAAGACAAAAGTGAAGAAAATATAGTATAAATGATAATGCAGAAACACCAGAAAAAAGAAGTGAGAACATTATCAGATATAATCATTTTCCCAGACCCATGACTGAAACCTTAGGCAGATGTGTGTTTGCTTGTCTAGTCTCAGTTTTCTGTAATCAAATATCGTCCATTGATTAGTACAGGTGAGACTGAGGTGGTGACATCTTGGACTTACCTATTCAGGAGGTTTTGTCTGAATCCACAGGTAAATGTATAATACATATGGGGAAAGGAGTTGATCTCTCTTTTACACTGAATACATACTATTAGGAGGATATTTTCCATATTTATTCATGCCAAAAGAATCAGTATACAGTTCAGAATGCCATCTATAGAAGTTGAGGTGCTGCTCCTCAATATTCGGATAGGGCTAAAGTACATGAATCTTATATGATGAGAAATGTTCACACTCAAATCTTTATTTCTCTTTTGTATAAATAAAAAAAATCCCCATCTTTCCCTTCTGTGCCCAACCTTCACCCACATCTTAAACAGCTGCGTGACAGGCGAGTGCCAAACTCTGTGTGAAATTTCCCAGTATAGTATGTTGTGAGAAATGTAATATACCATTTTTATGGCTTGACTGACATAAAGAGAAAATCATCTATTAAGTAAATTATTCTGTTTAAAATGAGTAAATAAGCATGGAAAATGCATAAATGTGCAACTAATTATATTCACAGATATGGTTGACGACAGGGTACACATATACTAGCAGATACATCAATATAAGATGCTATTAAGTGTTCAGACTACCAGTGTTGCATCAGAAATAATAAAAATAACTAAATAAATAACTTACTTACCATTTCCAAAGAATAAACATTTCCTGTCATCATCCACCACAGGAAATGTCCATGTCACCATTAATGAAACTGAGGGGAGTAGCACTCGTTCAATCTCCCAGTGTCATCACTACGTATAGGACACAATGAGCTATCCAGTCTATGGTCATTTGCCCTAAAATGCATACAGATTTCCAAGCCTGAAATTACTACCATATATTATTTTGTTGTTTGTTTGTTTTCATTTCATTGGACAGATAGCTCCTACATACTCTTCTAGTAATATTTCAAGGGAAATAAAGAACCAAGCCATTGTATTCTAGTTACTATATTCTTGATACTTTTGTATTCTGTATATTACATTATAGTCTGGTGGTTGGTGCAGAGGATTAATGCTATGAGTGGTTAATGAGTTGCTTCCTATTGTCCAGGGTTTGATTTCCTCATTCCCCTTTTACCTATTTCAGCAAGTTGTTTTTCCGTCAGTGCTCTTTGACAGAGTCTGAAACATTTCTAATGTGGATCACTGTTCTATTCCAGCTAGCAAATACTAACAACTAACCAAATAAACAAGCAAATAAGTAATAACTAAATATTAATCAACCCATTGTTTATTAGTATTACCTCCAAAAATTCAGTCTTCTGACTGCAGACCCCAACACAGATATTTGGTATCCGTTCGTGAGCCGATCAAGAATTACCTACTCACTGCAATTCATTTATGTGGTCTTTCTTATCAATTCATCATATGGCACCGCTTAAGAGTTGGTTACCACTTGATTGTTTCTACCACATTCTGATCTTCTGTTCCAACCCTTTCGACTTCTATGCAGAATTTCATTGCACTGTATCTATGGAAAAGTCTTTAGGCAGGATGTGCACAGTTTTGCAGCCTTAATTTACAGGAAATGGTCATGCACTAAGCCTATTGATAACTAGGGAGCTAACTAGTGAAATATGATAATGTCCCAACATAAGACACTGCATCATATTTCATTAATACAAGAGTATAAGTTCAATGATAATAAATCTTTCAGTTAAAATGTAAAATATTGTCATTTCTAAATAGCACATTCCAGGAATTGTTTTCTTGTTTTGCTACAGAATGAAAGGCTGGTATTTACTTGCTTTGTACTTACTCATTCTGTGTCAGAGGTAAACATTGCTGTTGTCTACATTTAAAATGTGTCAACATAAAACATTGCACTGAGGCCTGGGGAAAGAATTTTGAATAACTGGCATATCTATGACAGTGTTTGGTTTGTTAAGTTTAGCCTTATAGTTCAGAGAGTTTCTGAATGTTTTCACCCAAATTTGTTGGAACCGTGTACCTCACAAATGTGATATATGTGAGAGCCATTACATTTCAAACTGAGATAATACTGCTTTGTGCAATACTTTCTAGATGATGTCTGCTGTTATTTCTTGGTACATCATTAAACCGACAAGTATGAACATTTCCAATCAAAGCATACAACATATTCATTGCTTTACAGTGTACTTTTAGTGTGATAGGTGAAATCTGTTGCATAGCAAAACATTTCGTATCCAGCCTATAATATTTTCATAAAGAGAGCTTTAAGTCACAAATCATCAGCTTTTTCAGCAAAAAGTTTAACATTTACTGTATCTCCTTACAATGCAGGGGTGTGTTTGTTATTCATTGCCCTTTTATAGGCATGCTGGTTTATATAGTTATGGGCTTTGACCTATCACTGGCCCCCATCTCTCTGTGCACTGATAACAACATAATAAGGCCATATCATGGAGACCCAAAATAATACTCATGCAATAAAATGTAAATCTGTCTGTGTCTGAAAAATGTCTCTTTGGATCAGGTCAACTTCTGAGGCAACATATGTTTCTTAAATAATACATTTGGAAAAATGTCCCAGTCATTTACATAACCAGTTTTACACTAGTAATTGTGGCTGAGAGTATTTATAGTGTATTGTCTTATTTCAGAATAAAACAATGAGCATCCATACCATAGCAGGTATTGTGGCTGTACCGACAAAAGCACAGTGACACCACACAGAGGTAAATAGCCTAATGGCTTCAGGCTGATGTGGCCCATGTGGATTCAGTATGCATGATTGCTGACAGGACAGCCATGCTGCCAGACAGAGCTACATAATGAAACTTCACAGCCATGATAACAGAAGTAAGTGGACTGCTGTGATGTGTGGTCATGTGATCCAAGGGAAAACATCAGGGAGGTATCATCATTGATATTATGCATGTCCACTCATGCATCAAAGTACCCTTAACAGTGACATGGACTCTGAGGTCAGCACATACTAGGGCACAACAGCAAAGGCCAAGTCATTTTGTCATTTAACTGGAGAGGAAATTGTTAGAAAGAACTGGCAGAAAGAGGTAAGAGCAAGCATAGGAACAGAAAGAAGGAAAGACAACAGGAAGGGAAGACAGGTGTGGATGAAAGAAGGCAATACTTTTGTTTGATTTTCATGAGTACAAGTTCCAATTTTTAAATAGGGAAGGTGGGGATGGTAGCGAGGGGAAAGTGTGGGTAGAATGAAGCACTCGGTGGAATGTAGCAGGGGCAGACAAACATCTAACAGAGATAAAGATTGACAGGGGATTTACTGATGCATGAGGGGGTAACAGTATAGAGAAGAGTGCTGGCAAATTCTAGACAAATGGTGATGGGGAGGACTGGACTACAAAAAAGTAAGGGGACTGGCACAAAGGAGTAGGAACATAATGACAAAGGATATGAGGAGTGAGGAAGTATTGCCAGGTAGGCCCAGAGGGCAACCTATGACACTGTAAGTCACCTATGTGGCTGACATTATATGTGGGCACTGCCAATGGTAGTTTGAAGTGCAGGGTTGGTCAGTCAGGTGACACAATCAGCTGCAGAAAGAGATGCTCCTGGATGCTACTATGGGCTTCTAACTTGTGGTTCATCTTGGTCCTCACATGTTACTGCGCTTACCATGGGGCTACATAGGAAAGCCCCTCTGTATCATTCTCAGATGAAGAGCCTTCATCCCCCTTCTGAGAGCTAGCCAAACAGGCCATCAGTGAGTCTACCAGGTCACGTTTGAGAGGGTGTCTTTAATCACCTTACAGTAAGACAGAGCTGGGGACTGTGGGAGCTCCAGCAGTAACCACAGTGGGTGGTACAGAATGAAGTGACCACCACCTACCACAGTCTCCATCATGGCTGATCCTGAGATAACAAAAGAAAAAAGAATAGAAAAAAGAGAAACAAAAAAATACATACACTTTAATAAAATAGTACATTATTGTCAAAATAGACTACATTTACCTGCACACAAACAGCCTATCTCTTCTCCTTGGACAGATCATATGGTCTGCCTGTATCTCCTGTACAGCTGGAAAACAAAACAAACAGTCATCAGCACAACATATCCCAGACAATAGAAGACAATCACAGCTACAGTGCTAGGTCAAATGTTAAGTACTAGACCGTGCGCATAATGCTTAGAGTTAATGTGCAATGCCAAACCAAGAACAGACTGCATACAATCATAAGTGTGCTTCCCTGCCTAACCTTTTCTTCCCGGTAGTGGAGAAGGACTAAAAGGCTCCTCTACAGTTTATTATATTTGTATCCGCACTGCTTCCAAGATCAGGTGAAGCTAGGGGCATTACTCAGTGCCCTTGTAATCTGGTGTCAGCCATCATTTTTCTAAAGGGGTCCCTCATACTCCCACAACAGGAGCTCCCTATAGTTTCTGTACAATAGGTGAAGGAAGATCATATACCTTCTGCTGCCTCATATAAGACCCCTGCAAACTTAGTGCCTTCAAGCACTATGTCAACTCTCTAGTATCTAATCAGGAGAAAAACAATACCTGATGTACACAGGGACATGCACCAGACACCAAACGTTATTTATTAAACAGTAACATGGTAGCATGATGCACATTAGCAGTAGCACAATGCAAATAGCCAGTACCAGGATGCAAAGTGGTAGTGTTATGCACAGCATCAACTATAGTTAATAAAAGACTGTGTTATAGCAAAGATTCAACATTGACTATGCTATATCACATACATAGCACAATTACTGTGAGGTGAGGCCCATATTAGTGCAATAAAAACTGATCACCATATTTTAGAAGACAACTTTATATGAGCAACTAAGAAAAGCGGTGCATATCATGAATATCAGATGGTATTACCATACTGAAGCTTATTCATAGTTTGCTACTAGACTAACATCCTGGGGGAACTCTCTAAGCCTAGCCAAGTTTTCCCAAAAGAATAATGATGTCCTGTATCCAAATAGGACGGTGAGGGCCAGGCATTTATAAGTTACCTCTCTCCATAAGGGACATGGGTGCCAGGCCAGGAGTCAATTTCCTCTTCCCCATCTAATCATCTAGGTTGCATTTAAACTGGGTAATACAAAAACTCAGCTTTACATGGATGGGAAGCCTGTTCCATAGGAGGGGCAGTCTCTGGGACACATATGTGTCTCTCCAGCATGTTCTGTTTAAGTCACAGGCAAAATTCAACTACCTATACCTTGTATTTCAGGTACTCTTTGACTTAAGAATATGCAGGAGATTCATAAGTGTGGGTTTGTGGATGCCTTGTAAGACAGGCATAGATCACTTCTCAACAATCTATAGGACATGGAGTAGAAGGAAAGGGTTTAAGGTGCTCTGCATAAGACAAGTTCATTGCACCTTGTATTCTTTTTTTGTAAGGAACATCTGTTGTCATTCTAGTTGTTGCATATGCCTGGTCAGGTACCTAGCGAAGGGAGCACTGTATTCTATGTTTGGTCTGATACAGGTGGAGTACAGTGGGATAATGACATCTTTGGACCTAGATGCCATGCTCTTACTTATAAGATGTGCAACATAAAAGGATTTCATCACCACTGTGGCTACGTGGTGGTTGAAGGTAAGGCAACTGTCTACATGCATACTCAGATGCCTTACCACTGGGCCTACTCTTAGGGGCATATTATCAACATGGTAGTTAGCTGGGATGGTTGACTTCCAAAAAGGTACAATTATGCATTTTTTTGTGCTGCATTTAAGACCATGGCTTTGACACCATATGTTAAAGATAGACCTTCTTCATGAATGCTAGTGTCTGCAGGGGAGTTGATGATAATCCCCCAGCTTGCAATCGTCTGCAAACTCTGTCAGCCATAAACCTTCAGTATTTGCTTTCATTTCTGAGAAATAGATGCCAAAAGGAGGAGGCCCAGTATCAAGCTCTGAAGGACTCCACTAGTGACTGGCATCTTGGTGGAGGTGGCCTCATCTATTTCGTGTCAGTGAGACAGCTGGCTGTTCAGCAGGTGATAAAATGGTTTATACCTAAATTACTGTTTTTGTCTATAATGCCTGAGTGGGGTATTGTATTAAAAGCCTTGGCCAGGTTAAGATAAGCTGTGTGCACAGTCTTACCTTTATCTAGTGCTTTGCTGGCCCTCTCAAAAAAATCCACCAGATTTAATAGGCATGACCTTCCTTTAACAAAGCCAAACTGTGATGAATCCAGCATTTGCAAGTTACCTACTGTCCTTATTGATTACATCCATGAAGATTCTTTCCATTGCCTTAAATATGAGGCTGGTAAGACTTATGGGCCTCCCGTTACCTAGATCAGTGGTTGGACCTCCTTTGTGCAGGGAAATGACTGTAGCCATCTTCCATTCTTTGGGCTGCAGACTCCAATTATTGGGCCCCATTAATAAGTGTTTTTGGCTTTGGAAAGTGCATTGATGACCTGTTTCCTAGCAATGCTTGGAGGGATTGTGGTATTTGGTATTTTCTTTGGACTACCAGGGGGAGTGGGGGAGACATTTGAACTGAAACTGTTGGCTAAAAGCCTCTGGTTCAGTGTGGGTGATGCCAGTTACAATATGTTCTGCTCATTGCTGTGTATTTTCCCCTGAGGTTACGGATAGCTGTAGAAAGTTTGTGGCTGTCCTTTACCTGAGAAGCAATTTTTTCTTCATCTTTAGCCATTGAAATATTAATATTAATTAGCCTTCATTAAGGTTGGTAGGGGGCTTTTAGTATGCATGGCTTTGTTCCTCCAATGCTTGGCCAAGATGTTTTTTCTTTTGTTATTTAACCGATTGACATTGTTATTCCACTGGGGTGGCTTGTCTTTTTAGTTTGTCTAATTTTTAATATGAGCGGGCACACCTCACTCTATACAGCTATAAATATGGCTGTACAGAGAGTTTATAAATAGCTCAGCATTTGGTATGACGTTTTCTAAGTATGGCGGTGTTTGGAGTTTAGACAAGGTGTCACTTAGTACGGAGAGGTTAGCCTTGGAATAGATCTTAAAGGTTTTTAGTTTCGCTGGATCCTCATATTTCATTTTTATTTCAAGTAATATTGGCTTATGGTCAGATCTGACAAGTGAAGATTTTACATTGGGTGAGTAACATCACCCCCCATGTTTGTGAGTACAAGGTCAAGGATATTTGTACCCCTGATAGGAGAATGGACTAACTGTTCCAAGATGTTAGTATTAACAAAGTTTAAGAAACAGTGAGCTTGTGCATTAGAAGTGGTGTGTGGTGTAGGAATCCCAATCTATGGGAGGTAGTTAAGATCCTCCACGAATATCATATTGGGTTGAAAGGCGAGGGACTCTAGTACATTGAGATAGGTAGTATGGGTTTCTTGAGACATGGAGGGTGACCGTGACCTATAGGTTGCAAGGATATGGTAAGAGACCCTGTTTATGGTGAATTTCACATGTATGAGTTCCAGTGGGTCATACACTTTAACTAGTCTAGATGTGAGGTTGGTTTTAATAAAGACTAGTATCCCCCTCATTTAGCTTCCTGCTGTGCAGTATTTATTATTTATTTATTTTATTTTATTTTACATTTGTTGACTGGGCTAGTCCAACTGGACATATGTCCATTTTCAGTAGAGGCCTGGGGAGAAAAGCTCCACTAAATGTTACTAGCAATATAGATACAGTACATTTTTAAGGCTAGGCAATACAAGTTGTTTAAATAATAGCTAAACATCATATAATCAATAAAAGTTTTACAAGATAATGGTAAAAAAACATATACAAGAGGTATAGACACATACATACTATACTATACTATAGAGAGCTTGCCAAACAAGGACAAGCTCTATAGTACCTTCTACGATAGTCTAAGCTAGTACCAGTACAGCTACCAGTACAGCAGCTAATCTAAAGGTGTGAAAAACATTATAACATAGCACTGCTGGCATACTCTCCATGACTTTAAATCATGTCTCTGTTACTACACAGATGTCTACACTCTCCAGGGGAGAGGAAGGCTTACAGATGGTGGACTGTCTTGTTAAGAGTTCTGGCACTGAGCAGTACTATCTTCAAATATTCCTTCATAGGTTCAGTTAAGTCAGGAGGTTGATGCCTAAAAAAGGCACTATGGCACTAAGGGGTGGAAAAGGTCTTTGCCAACATCCAAAAGTCTAGAGGGGATAAGTGCAGACCATCCCTGGCAAGTTAGTGTGGTCTGTCAACCATCTCCTCCTAGACCATCAAATATTGTACCCCCTGGATTTACACCAGAAACTAAAACAATTGTTAAAATCATTCATTTCTGTTGGTAATATGGCATCATCCCTGGGGAAGGTAATGTCCTGCTCATTGCTAGGCTCATACCTGCCTGAGACACATAATCAGTGAGCTTGTTCATGTCTCGCTACATGTAGTCAAGGGAGGTACATCTCAGGTCATTAACACCCACATGGACTATAACAGAGTCATACTAGTGTCTGAGGTTCAATGATCTGAGTGCCTGTGTGACTTGTTGGATCCTGGCCCTAGAAAGGCAGCTAATTGTGAATCTCTCCTTACTAAGTTGGATGAGGGGGACATCAGTGTGCCTCACTATAAAATCACCAATGACTAGGAAATTTGGCTGTGCATTGGTTTGCCTTAAGGGCTTATAGCAGTAGAGGCACTGGATACAGTGTTACTATGTGTAGCAGTGGGTGCCATTTTAACAGAATGTTTAATTGATGGCTGAGGACCCTTTTTTGATTGTACTGTGCAAGGGGTCTTACTGTTTTAGGAAAGTTACGTTTAAGTGCCTCAGCATAAGTAGTTTTATGTATAGAGTTTTTACCCTGTGCAGAAGGTGTGGTGCAAGTGTCTCTATAGTGATAAACTTAGAAATTCAGCACATATAGTGTATATAAGACCATACTGCCATATTGACAAACTGACAGCAAACAGGACTACTTCTAGTGATCACCCAAGGGTACATAGAAGCTGCAGGGACAATGGCAATACAGAGAAATTTGAGGAGTGCCACTAAACAGGACATGAGTGGTGACTAATATGCTGGCAGAGGCATTCTGGCAGAGCACATGGGAAAGAATATGATACCAGACACAGACTTTTCTGTCAGAATGGGTCTGACGGACATCAAGCAGAGCTAGCATTCCTACATAGGGCTGTGGCCATGGAATATAAGACATTGTCAGACCTCACTCTGATGGACCTCCTGTATATTTGCAAAACAAACAACACCAGAATTGCCCATTCTAAAGATGTAAACCTTGCCTGTGATATAAATAGGACCTACTGAAGAGACAGGTATGCATCTCAGAGACTACCTCTTCTCTGAAACAATTTAGCAGGGTTCCTCCCTAACCTAATTCAAGTGTAACTTGGACTCTTGTGCATACATACCATGTATCTATCATGCTTATGTGTTATTATCATATAACATTTACTTTGGTTTCAATGTGTGCATGACAGACAACACGCATTACACTGTCCACACACACATACAACTGTCCATGCATTGTAGCAGTTAACTTGTTGATAGTGCTACAGCAGGCATCCTGTAAACATGTGTCTTACTTAGATGGAAGACAGACAACATACTTTTCTTGGGTTCTTTACTTTCACCACAAGATCTGGTACCTCGGCCTCTCGCCTTCAAGGATACATACATCAAAATGAATTCTACATTTATACCAGGTCATAATCCCATCATTCACATATTAACTAATTATTTCATTATTTAATTATCCTATTACCCTTACATTTCTTAAAATGTCCCATTACCTCGACTCTTTTAAAGTGGCCCATACCTATTTCATTAAATTATACAAAATCTGAATTCACTTTTAAACTATCAAAATACAAACATTTGATACATAAATATTTACTTCAAATACAGTTGTGCATACTAATAGATGTGTAGTGTGAGGATGATTATTTGCTCTTAACCGGCAACCCAGTGGGTAAATATAGTGTTGAGCTGTTGGACCTACTTGAGAGAGGTGAGAGGTTAGGTTTTTTGACTAAGGAATATATAAAAACATTGGTAATCAAGGATCCATTTGGATCCTTATTTTTATGTTATACCTAAAATATATAAAAACATTACCAATCCTCCAGGTAGGCCAATAGTCTCCAGAATACATTATTTTGTGCATAATGTAGGAACACTTTTAGATTCAGTGCTAAAGGAATATTTGCATAGGGTTCCTGCTCATATTAAAAACACCCAGGAGTTATGTGAAAAGGTTAGTGCAATAAAATGGAAGGATGATTACTACTGGGTGTCAGTTGATGTGAATTCACTTTACACTTCTATAACAAATAGGTATGGTTTGGAAGCAGTGTTTGATGTTATGGGTGATAGACCTAGAACAAGTTTCATTATAAGGTTACTTGAGTTTTGTTTGACTCATAATTATTTTAAATTTGAAAATCAGATTTATCTACAGAAAAAGGGTACAGCAATGGGTGCTTCATATGCACCCACTTATGCAGTGATATATATGGGTTATTTTGAAAAATTGTTTGTATATAACACTGTTTTTTGGAGAGAAAAAGTTGTGCTGTACAGTAGATTTATTGATGACCTGTTTTTTGTGTGTAAAGGTTCACCCTTGGAGTTTGAGCATTTTATTGAGGGATTAAATACAAATGCTCATGGTATTAAGTTTTCAACATGCTTTGGCAATACTGCTATACAATTTTTAGATGTTGAATTTTATGTGGATGAACATTGCACCATTCAATATAAGCCATTCAGGAAGCCCACAGATGTCAACAACTTTCTTTTTGCTACAAGTATGCACCCTCCACATTTGATTAGCTCTTTGCCTTTAGGAGAATTCAAGCGAATTGCTCGAAATACTTCTGAGGAGAAGTATAAGGAAGCATTTTTGCTGGATACAAAGGATAGGTTATTGGCAAGGGGTTATGACAGAAAGAGGTTGGATTGTGATTTGAAGAACCTACAAACAGGTGAAAGGTTTCAAATAAGAAATAGAGGGCAAGTAGTAAGTAAAAATAAGAATCAACATTTGAAACCTACATATCAAGGGCAATATATATTTTTGTTTCAAAATTCTCACCTTTTTCACCAATTATGAGAGAGCTGATACTGGGCTTATGGCATTTAGTATGCTTAGATGAGACAGTCGGGGATTTATTCCCAGGTTTGGTAAAATTCTCATATGGAAGATATTCCAGTCTTAAAGAAATGTTAAATAAGCCTTTACATGTTTCAGAAAATAGAATTATGGGTTCTTTTTCTTGTGGAAAATGTAAGGTTTGCCAGAAAATCAGGAAAATTTCAGGTAGTTTTTTTCAATGGAAGTAAGTTTATAAGTAAGAATAGGTTTACTTGCAGTTCATGCGGAGTAGTGTATGCCATTAGTTGTGGATGTGAGAGAACAAAATGGTATATAGATCAAACGAAAAGAGCTGTCAAAGTCAGAATTTTAGAACATTTGGAAGATATTCCAAACAAAAATTGTAAGAGTCCTGTGGCAAATCATTTTTGTAAAGTACATGGGGGAGATGATTCCACCATCTTTTTTAGGGTTTTGGTAAGCCCATTTCAAGTGAAAAGTGGTGATCTCAAACAAAAATTGTATGTGCTTGAAAGTAAAATGATTTTAAACTGTGGGACCTTGACACACAGAGGGTTAAATTTGGAGGTGGATTATGTTTAAACTGTTTATATTTAGATATATTCATATTAATTATATTATGTATTTATTAGCATGCACAACTGTATTTGAAGTAAATATGTATCAAATGTTTGTATTTTGATAGTTTAAAAGTGAATTCAGATTTTGTATAATTTAATGAAATAGGTATGGGTCACTTTAAAAGAGTCAAGGTAATGGGACATTTTAAGAAAAGTAAGGGTAATAAGATAATTAAATAATTAGTTAATATGTGAATGATGGGATTATGACCTGGTATAAATGTAGAATTCATTCTGATGTATGTATCCTTGAAGGCGAGAGGCCGAGGTACCAGATCTTGTGGTGAAAGTAAAGAATCCATTTATTACCTTCGCTGCTGTGTGTTTTTTTCTTATTTTGGTGTTAAAAGTGTTTTACAAACATACTTTTCTTGGGTCTGACTTTTTAACTAAGTGACTTACCAGCTTATAATAGGTAGAATTAAAAAGGCAAGGATTTATTAAAAAATGACACTAAGATTGTTAATCTACAATGTCTCACAGCAGAAAAGCCTCCTTATTCTGTTTAAGTTTGTTTTTCAGAAAATGCTCTGGAATGGAAGGACATGTGCAGGCTGTAAGAGGTGCAACATCCCACACCACATATATATATATATATATATATATATATATATATATATATATATATATATATATATATATATATATGGGGTGTAAATGCTCTCAGCTGTCCCTGATTTTGTAGAATGTCTCTGATTATTTGCATTATATTTAGGTGATCTCTTCCTCAAAAAGTTTGTGGTTTCCTGGCAAATAAATGAAGACTTCATTTAGTAAAGAATTATAACAGATATTTGAATTTCAGACTTAATGTCCTTCTAAAAAGTACAAGTTAATGCAATGCTTGTTATTTTATCAAGTTTCTACGTATACAAAGGTCATAGCTGTCCTGATTTCGATTCTTTGTCCACCATTACTTTTATCTGTCTTCTTGATTCTTCAGATAAGAGGTTGAGATGTAAGTGCAATGTGGGGGAATGTAGTCTGACAGCACTGAGCTGAGAAGATAAATTCTTGCATATCTAGCAAGTTGCCCATATGTTTTTTTTTCACAAAATTAATTCTGAATTTCTTTCCTCACTTAGGATTTTTGTTCTGGCCATCATTAAATCAAAAAGTCAGAATAAAGCTCTAAGATGTACCTCAGAGCCTGTAGAGCCCTATGATATTGTGGGCCCAGTGACCTTTCAACCACCAACTTATGTCATTTACGGCCTCATGACTTGGTACAGCAGATTCTTGATCAGGTATGGTGTGCTAAAGGCATTGGGGGAGGGTACAAATTAAGACAAAATGTGAAAAAATAAATAAAGAAGTAATGGTGTGTGGGAGTGCAGGATGATCGGAACACAGGGGATGGCACCAAGGATGTGCATGGCGACATGTGTGCAAAGTTGGGAACTCAGAGTCCTTTGTCTAGGGCTCCATTTTACCTAAAGCTGACCTTGTTGATTGTAGTCAGGCATGTGAGGTAGATATAGTCAGCAAAGAATGTTGAAGATGAAAATGGCATTTGTTGTTTGATCACAGGTAGTAGTCATTGATCTGCTATAGCTGAGCTCCATCTCTCCCTTAGTTAGCCTCACCCAATCAGTTGCTTCCTGCAGCACTCCCTCTGCTTTGAAATCACCAGCCACCACTATCACACATATAAAGGGCTTCTCATTGTACAAGACTATTCCTCTTTCAAGCCATTAGCTTGTGGCTGGCTTGCTCGCTGTCAATTGCTTTGAAAGACAATTTCCTGACTTCCCACTTGTTCAGTCTTATTAATCTCATTGCTTGCCTAGAATCCTACATCTCCCCCTAAAACTCTCACCAGCTCCCTAAAACTTATCTCAAACCTTTCTCCATAATCCTAACTCTAAAACTCATAGTCAGTCCCTACCCTAATCACAAACCACACAACCTTAACCTAAATTCCCCAATTGTTCCCTAAACCTAAACCCCCAATTGTTTCCCAACTCTAAAATTCCCTTTCACTCCCTAACCCTAATCCCAAATCCCACTCCCTAACCTTAATACTGCCAGTCATTCCATAAACCTAATTCTAAACATGCTCTGTTAGCCTAAATTTTCCAATAGCTTCCTAAATCTAAATTTCCCAGTCACTCTCTAAACCTAA
This sequence comes from Protopterus annectens, assembly GCF_019279795.1. Taxonomy (NCBI): domain Eukaryota; kingdom Metazoa; phylum Chordata; order Ceratodontiformes; family Protopteridae; genus Protopterus; species Protopterus annectens. The sequence goes on from NC_056734.1 coordinate 471,025,848, forward strand.
AATTCCCTCTCACTCTTTAACTTAATTGCAAAACCCACATCCTAACTCTAACCCTAAATCCACCAATCACTTCCTAAACCAAACTATTAAACTTCTACTCTCTCCCATTCCCTTTCCATGGCTGAATCACTTACCTTGCTCAAACTTGTCTAAATGTTTGTGTGGCAGCTCTATTCTCTCCTTCTGCTCCTACATCTTGCTGGAACATGTAGACTAAATCAAGCATTAGCATCGGCCTGTACAAGCTGCCCAACACCCAGTTACCTGGCAGCAAGGCAGTGGTCTGCAAAGAGATGGGACTACAACATTTAAATTATATCCTATACATTAACACCACCTATACATACAGTCACTTTAGTCCTGAACTACATCACAAAAATGTCCACCTATTGTCAGAAATATGCTTCATTAGCATGCCTACAAGTGGAGCTCTCAGTATTTTTTTAAATTCCCAGGGTTTTATAAATACCAAGCATTGTTAAAGCACTTTGCGATCGAGGTTTTTTTAACTTTTTGTGTATTATGGGGGAAGTAATGTAACCAGATAACACTTACTACAATAACATTTAGTTTAGGAATATGTCTAGCTTCCATTCCATGAAACATGGAAAGTTTTATTCATTTATGTATGTATATATGTATTTATTTACTTGCTTACTTATTTACTTATGTATGTATGCATTTCAGTTTGATAACTGGAAAGGAAACCTAAGCACCTTTGGAAAACCTCAAGAACCCAGGAAGGACCTGCAGACTCTGTACCTCCATCAAAAATCATATCTAAGGAACACCTTGATGTCCTTCATGGATGAAATCATACCTAAGGAACACCTTGTTGTGAGACAGCAATGCTACTCACTGCCCACTACTCTCCAGTTTTAAATGATTTACACTTAAAGTACAACATATTTAAGAGTTTTCATAATGACTCAGCCAGTTCTTATAATACCAAATCATATTTTACCAGTGCAAGAAACGACTCTAGACAGGCAATAAAATATTTCTCGGGAAAGCAATGATTTGATTTTCACATTCTGTGGTATTTCTTTTCATTTTCCCTTGTGCAGCATGTAGTCTACAATGTGAAAATTACTTCAGTATTAAATGCTTCATTAAGATGTAGTAAAGGAAGATGTAATGGAACAAGGCTATAGAGATTTTCACAAAATGCAAAATAATATTAACAGTAATAATAACATTAAAACAACCATCCCACAGAATGTTCACCCTCTCTTCATACTACCTTCTACTTTCAACAAATCACAGCCAAAAATCATATCACACTCATGGTATATTTCTTTCTGTACAGAATACTTAAAGGAAAATGTCACTTTGGAACACAAACATTTTTTTTTATTATATCTGCATTTTATGTGCTGTTTCAATGCATTTAAATAACTCTAGGTACTTCTTATCTTTTGGCTTTTTCCCGGTTAGGGGTCGCCACAGCAGATCACCTGTCTGCTCATGATTGGCAATGGAGTTTTACAGTGTTGAGTTGCCAGCCCAGCGCCCAACCTTCCACAGAAGGCACACACATGCACGCACACACACACACACACACACACACACACACACACACACACACACACACACACACACATATCTAGGGCCAATTTAGAGTGTCCAATCCACCTACAGCTTGTCTTTGGGAGGAAACCCTCACGACCACAGGGAGGACATGCAGACTCCGCACAGAAGGTACCCCAGCCAAGAATCGAACCGGAGAACCTCTTGCTGGGAGGTGGCAACGCTAACCGCTGCACCACCATGGCCACTCCAATTCTAGGTACTTCTTATAAATTTTGAAATGTTCTCCACAAAGTTACCAACATGAGGAATATCATATTAATATGATCTCGTTTTAGTGCATTCTTGTCCTCTTTCCAGAATACATTTCAAGTCCCTTTTATACTTTTATATGTCATGTGACTAGGTGTTGTCTTTCTAGTTCTTTGAGATACAATGGCAGCAGTGTTAGTCACAGGCATCTCACACATCTTCTGTAGCAGGAGGGCTTGTATTTTATTCATGAATGACCATTATACACATTTTTTTTTCAGAATCTGTTTTAGGCAATCAAGGGCAATTTTACAACTTCAGCCAAAAAAACTAGCTAAATTCCAGGCATTTGTAGAAATTGCCATTGCAGTCTTATGCTTTGAGCACTGACAGACCCTCCCCCACATCTTCCTGAGGTGTCAATCTAGCACTGCAATCCAAGAGAGCTGTTAATCAACACTTCAAAGGGCTTCTTCTGTCTTCACCAGTAGGAAGATGATTCTTGCATTTGTGTTAGTAGATTTTTTAAAGTGAAGCACAAATGCCTTCATACATAATATTGTCCTGCTTTTGTTTTATTACTACTCCTTGATTCGTTATATGGAAATATGATAAAATTTCATCAAAAACATAACCATTTAGCATGACAAATCAGCATATCTGTTTGTAACACTAAGGCCAGTATTCACAGTCAGTTACACAAATGCATTAAGGCTGTCGGGGTATGTGTGAACGAGTGCAGCCTGGCTGCAATTCATAGAGGTCATTTACGCCAGTGTGCGATGACCTCAAATGTACTTATGCAAATGTGCAAATAATGAGATGGAAATGAGGAGTGGTATAAATCTTCATATGCTAATGAAGTATGTTTTACACCATTTGTGATGCATAGTCAGTTTTTCCCACTTTTCTATGCTGGTTGTAATGTGCTATATAAAGAGGAACATTGCCAAGTCTATCAGAGTTGCAATCAGTGAAAATGCTATCACTTGTGGTGAGGTTTGCTATTTCTAGGTCTGAGTTGCTTGTGTTGGCTAGCCCAAAACTGTTTGCACCCAGCGGAGCTAATCCACCAAGAAGGTGAAAATATAAGCAAAGGATTACACATTATAACTTTGATAATCAATAAATCCTTGATAAGTTCATAGCAGACAGGGACATTATAAGGGTCTTAGTGAGAATGTTTGACCCCCATAAGGGCACTGGAGGAATGCGTGGACTTCCTGTTCCTGTCGAGACCAAAATATGTATAACCCACACAATACTTGCTATGGGGACATTCCAGAGACAGACTGGGGACACATTGGTGATCTCACAGGTTTCTGCCTCAAGTATACCAAAGCAGTTTCTAGAAGTACTCTTAGCATGTGTAGATCAGTGCATCCATTTTGGTTTCACCTCAGGACCAAGCCAGGACTATGACTGGCTTGTACGGGGTGGCATATTTCCCTGAGTTGCTTGGTGTAATAGGTTTAACCCATGTTGCAATTAGGGTCCCATCTGGTACATGGGTGGTGGTACAACAATAGGGAGAGCTACCATTCCATCACTTGCCAGGTAGTGTGTGATGCATCACTCACATCACCAATGTCTCTACCCAGCATCCTGGTAGTGCGCATGATTCTCACATCTGGGACACTAGCTCGTTCTACTGCCTCTTCCTGCATGGTAGGATGCCCAGTTTTCTTACTTTTGGTAAGTGGAATTTTTCTTTTTTTAATGTCATTTCAGTAGTTATTTATGTATTGTTGTATAGTAATGTGTATTTTCCTGTTTTGTCTCCCACCTCCTCTCTCTTTTTTTTTTTTTTTTTTTAGTTGATGTTGGATGTCCTCTAGAGCCACGGATTATAAGTCTATTGAGAAATCCTTCTGGATCTGCAGAAGAGACATATAACACATCCCTGTCCCAGACCCATATTGTCACTGAGAGGGTCTTTGGACTCCTAAAATACTTTCACAGGTGCCTGGATGAATCTGGGGTGCCCTTTAGTATGACCCATCTAATGAAAGTAGGATGTTTACTGCTTGTTGCATTCTGCATAATATGATCATGTGCTGATGGTGAAGTGACTCCTGCTGTCACTGCAGCTCCCAGTTCTAGTCCCACTATGACTAATGATGACCGGTCGACAGCAGTATTAAGGCATCCCATTTGGCAGGCTCATGCATGGTATGCAGCTGGGCAGGTAAAGAAGTGGTGTCTAGTCAAGAACTATGGACCATGACATTCAGGGTAGTGTTTCCTTTCTTGTAAAATGCATGTAGAGCTCGACTGATGCATGAAGTGATAGCTGTGAACTATGCTGTGTAGTGCATGGTCTATTGTTACTGTTCATTGGACATTCTCTTTCATCTGAAAGCATTTTTTTATTATTACCTCTTTGAGTAATACTCATATTGTTGACATGCCTGAATGCTGACCGATTCCTATTCAGTGATACTGAAAGGCATCAAATCAAGAAATATCTCAGAGTTTTACCTGCTGTACTGAATAAGTTCTGCTTTAATGGTTTCTTCACAATGCAATAGATAGCAATATTGACAACAATGAAATATTCAGTTATATATGTCATTTTTTTTACTGTATTCAGTTGTAGTGCACATCAGATTGTTTTTATAGTGTCATACAACAGAAATTCTGACTTCAGAAACTGTCATCATTTGTGCAGTGAGGAGGGAGAAGTGGCAGTAGTTAAATTTACAATGCAGGATGCCTATTTTAAAGTGTCATTTCCTTATGATATACTTTCCCTGAAAATGTTTGTTCATTACTATTTTGATGTTTTAGATGACTGCCACGAGAAGGAACAGTAATACATGTATTATTGTTTTTGTCCAGTGTTTATTCATGTATGTAATAGCTTTACATGAATGACTGTATATATACACAACCCTCCCCTAATCTCATTCCAGTTAGACTGTAAGCCCTGTCAATTAGTCTAATTCACAATTCACACTATGGTGTAACCAATAGCTTTACAGGGATGAATGAATATATACATACATATATATATATATATATATATATATATGTGTGTGTGTGTATATATATATATATATATATATATATATATATATATATATAAACCCCCCCCCAAAAAAATATTCCAACTAAACAGAAAGGTCTGTCAATGAATGTAATTCACAGTAGTCTTAAATCAAATGAGTCATACACATCTCCTATTGGATATGCCTGGTGATGGTGCAACTGATTTGGAGGAGGGCTACCATGAGAACTCTAATGTAAGTTAGTCCAATGTTGTGACCTACTTGACGAAGGTGATTCTGCTGTCACTGACCTGACAGTACTGTATGACAGTGACCATTACCTGAAATGTACAGTTCTGCTAGGTGTAGCTGGCCGTTGACATAGCCTGTGAGAAATGTAGTGTGATTGTTCACTGTGACTACTGACATTACTGTCTTGAGAAACAGTGGTAGTATCATGTGATGGTAGTATCATGTGATCTCCCCCCAAATGTCCAGATGGTACCCTGTCTCCTGCCCTCATAAAATTAAGTCCAGCTTGACTCTGGTATGTCCTAACTAGTGTATGACTGGAAATGGCAACTGATCTTGGTTTGCCACCATACTACACATCAGTGATACCATGGCATTATCCCTGGTCTCTGCCATATCAAGTAGTGCTAGAAATAATCACACATACCTTGGAGAACTCTGACCACTTCCAGATGACCCTCTGTGGCAGTGCTCTGAGCCCTAACAATGTCACAGAACACTTCTTGTTGGACAGCCAATGCTTTATGTGTTTCCTGGGGCAGTTGTAAATAATTCCAGCACCTGACTCTTCTTTGTAATGCTGTCACTGTGGAAACTATGGCCTCAGAATGTCTGATATAATCCTCAAAGTGTTGTTCTGTGTGTGGCGATACTGCTGTAGAGGTGCAGGGGTGTTTCCCTGGTATAGCCACAAATGCTATGTCTACTTGAGCTTGACTTTGACTTGCACTGTCACTTTCTGCAGAGTTCCTAACATGTTGTGTGGTGAGAGAATCTGCCATTAAACTTGGGGACTGCCTGACACGTCCTTCAGGTTGCCTCATGAACATGTTATCATCATCATCAGCAGAAGTAGAAGAAGCAGCAGCTGTGTCAGCAACACCCGTTCTACTGCTGACATCATCCATAGTTAATGGTATAGTTGAACTGATTCTTTCTGATGCTCAGTCTGTAAAAAGAAATGATTACAAATCATTATTACCAATGCATCAGCATACCTTATACTATGCTTACAAGGGGTGAGTGGGAACCTTACCATGCACATTGCCTTCATTTTTATTATTTGCTGATGTGAAAGGTTCACCTAATAACAATGAATTGCAATGTGTTTAACTGCATCATTCTTTGTCAGCATTCAATTCTGCCTATAAAACATACATTTTAAGCAAATCTTCCTGAAGTGATGAATGTAACTGCTGTTGCAGACATCAGTTACATGGAACAGTGTCTACACCACCACTGTATATTTCTATTGCACTATTTTCTGTATCATAGTCATCCCCACAGGTACACAGAAGGTATTCATCATCTGGTGTTAACTTAAAGGAGTACCGCACCCACAGACTAAAAAAACATGTTTAAAACACATCATGGATGTGGCCTACATAACAGCACACTGGGATTATTTTATTTATTTTTTTTAAATATTTTATATGTAATTCCAGACTCCTGACCACTGAGGCTGGCATATTGAAGTGGTTTGGATAAATCAGAGTTTGCCCATCAGTATCCAGAATCATTGTTTGGCTCAAAATGTTACATCATGCAGGCCTCTTTTTCTAAAGTTTGTCATTTCATAGATGTTGCATGTGTACAAAGTACTGGCAACTAACATAACAGTGTAAAAAAAAATGCTGTGCTGCTGATGACTAAAACAAAATATAGTGCAAATGCCACACATGAACACTCAACTCAAAGTGCTGCCTGCCTTCTTTGTTCTAATTTAAATTTAATTACCTTTTTGAGAGACAATGAATTCCAGTCCATTTTACTTCCCCCCCCCCTAACTTTCCCTTCCCTAGCTGTCAAGATCTGGTGAGGTTGACCTGAGTAATTCCATTGTGCAGATCTCAGCAGCATGCTTTCATGCATGTATAATTTAATCTTTGCTCTAATTTTTTTTATTTTATTTTTTTTTTTTTTGCACTATAGCCATGGCCTTACTTGCTTCACTGCCATCAGGTCTTGCAAGGGAACTAAAAAAGGCAAAAAAAATAATTTATACTATAAGTAACTTAGATCTTAGATCTTTATTAATTTAGGTATCACTTCATGCTTCCACACCTTTAAAAATTGAGATTTTTACATTTGTTTGTGTTGGTATGCAATGTTTTTGCTTTGTGTTTTTTACTCAACTGGTTGGTTTGCAAAAACCCTTTGCAGTGTCCTGGATTTGATTTTTTGTTTTTAAAAATCATCACATTATATTTTCATTTTCCTTTTTTCATTTGTCCAGAAGTCACTTTATTTCAGTTAAAAATTTATTGATTTTTTAACAAAGTAAAAAGGATAAAAAGGTTTTAAATAAAAGAATCAGATAATGGATGACACTGCAACAAAGAATTACTGTTGAAATATTTGTGCATGGACAAAAATATTTATGCATGGTTGCCAGTTCAATATTCAATTGATTTGCCAGCTTTTAGCATAATGTGTGTTACATCATGGTTCCTAATATCTCCATTACATACCAGTTTTTGCAGTAGTGTATTAACCAACCACCCACCACCCAATGCCATTTATAATTATCAATCATACATCACTCCTGTTCATGATTCGTTGTCACACTGCTGTGTGGTTAGCTGAATGAATAATCACACTTAAGGTGTGGAAGCTGCACTGGTGCTTGCTTAGAGCTACTACCACATGTTAAATGTATGAATATATGTTGCACCTTCTGATTGATACCAAATGTTGTTCTTAATCTTCTACTTCACACTCCACGTATGCACTATCTCATTCTATTCCCACACTGCACACTACAGTTTACACCCAAGCATCATCAGCATCATTTACAAGTGTGCATACCACCCAATGTCAGTGCACCTGTACATGTACTTACTGAATAGAATATGTTCAAAACAGGGGGCCTGACAGGAAGGACAAGGACACATGACATAACAGAATGGGTGGGTCTTGTTAGAATCAGGCAGCGACTGTGGTCATGTGGCTTTATAGGAGAGTTGAGGCCTGGCGGTCAAAAAAAAAAAAAACCTGGTAAGAAGGATGTCTGTGATTAAAAAAAAGTACCACCTGGAATCATTTTGTAATGATGTCAGTAATTGGGTGACTCCAGCAACAGTTTGTAAGGGAAGTAGGTGTATATTTTGTGCTTGAATTATAAAACATGTAATTGGACATATTGTTGTTAAGTAAAAGAGGAGGAAGTAAATATAGAAAAGTGAAAGGTGTTGTTGCTTTCAGAATACATATTAATAAGATATGGATCTCCCCAGTAGAGGTACAGGAAATTGCATACAGGCTGACCTTGCTTCTAGCACATGCTACCATATCATTTGCCCTATTCTTGCACTGCACCAATACTTCATTCCTGCCACCAACTGCACTGATTTCAATAAATCCTTGACTCCAGACCTTGTTCTTCTCAGCTCATCTGGGCCCCTGTTTACCAAAAAGCTGTTTCCCATATGTCCTAAGTGCTGCCACGAGGATGCAGTTTTCCTCATGGCTGAAGTTATCCTTTCTGTGTTTTGATCCCTTATTCTCCATCAGTTACATGTAAAAAGATAGAGTAAAATAAAAAGGGCTACAATCAGACATCTGTGACATTATTGTTTGGATGACATCAGCTGTATTCCTTCCTCCTACAATAACATCTTAGTAAGACAAACAAATATGAGTATATATACATACACACATACACACACATACATATACAGTATGTATGCAAATAACTTTCTCAGTATATCCATGCAAACTGCAATGTTATGTTAATTGCAGTTCATTCAATCATGGTCCTCAAAAAAACAGCTTGCCATAGCCTCTGCCATTGTCATGTACTTTTTCCTAACTGTCAGTACCAAAACATCAGAATCATCACACATGCCTGTTCCTGCCCTCTGCACACTGAAACCTCTCTAGTAAAATAAGAATTGTTCTCATGTATGTATAATCAGTACAACACAATTCTGCAATGCTTGTTTTCTATAATCACTACTGAATTCCAGAGCTCATAAATGCAACCTCAAAATGACAAAATTACCACTTAGGCAATGGTACCAGCACATGCACAGCATGCATCAAAAATCATTGCAGGTGATCTTTAAAGCAATATTAAAATAATTGTTCAAAATGTCTTTTACAAAATAATTACTTTTAAAAGTATTCCTTACTTTGCTATGTGTATTGTATCCTAATACATCTGCAACTTGTCTCGACTCTTCACAAATTAATATGGTGATGCTAAACCTAATAGCAAATATTTAGGATCATTTACACCTGTTATATTTAAAATTGGCTAATTTATATGCATGTCTGCAGCAAGACGTTGTCCCGTTCGATTCTCAGTTAGAGCATCTTCTGTGGAGACATGCGTGAATGGGCGTACCTTCATTGAAGGTTGTGCGTTAGGGCTGGCAACTCAGCATGTAAAAATCAACTGCCAATTATTAGCGGACCGGAGTTCTGCTGTGGCGACCCCTAACCGGGAAAAGCCAAAAGACACAACAACAACAACAACAACATATGCATGTCTGAGAATGGCATTGATAGCAAATGTGTCCTGAGGCATATTAATGAAATGAGGTATTTCACCAATTGTGAACATCCATCCCACATTACATGAACTTATTTCAAATAGACATAGATACACTGTGGATCTTTTTGAACTCTAAAGCACTCTACAGCTATCCCAAATTTCTGTGGAAACATGTGAATGGCCCTAGACTAGTCAAAATAAGAACAGACTTTAAAGATTCAAAATGGAGTCATCTGAATGTTAGGTGTACAGCAATAGGAAAGTTAATCTCTGCCCATTCAACACTGTCTGTCACACTCACATAAATGTAATACATCATAATGTCATAAAAGTAAAAATCATATTCATATTGACATTTATTTGCCAGCACCCAAAAAATAAATAAGTAAATAAAATTTCCACTGTACTACATGACACACATTAATGTTAGGGTACAAAACATATAATTTTTATCAATAAGCATTAAAAATGATAGTTACAAAGCATATATGTAAAAAAATTATGAGACATGGAAAGTACAGGTAAGTGTTTTCCTTTAAGAAAAATGGGTATGCGACACAGCAGTTTTTGTTACACCAAACTTGCCAATAATATTAATATCTGCTACATTGAACATGCTAGCAAAAAATCTTTGGTCAAGGTAATGTCACACCCAACTGGGAGTGGTTTTAGAGTCTAGATCATATGAGCGAATCACATAAATTGCGAACGCTCATAATATCAAACGTACCAGACTTCAAAGTGCTTTTTCTGAGATCGCGGTACAGTGAAGAATGGGATATTTGCTTTTTCCTCACTGTAGTGCGATCTCAGAGTTGGAATATATATTTAGCAGGGGGTGTGGGGGGCTGCACCCCCTACAATAGGAAGTTCAAGGTCTGGTAAGTTCGATATTATGAGCGTTCGCAATTTGTGCGATTCACTCATATGATATAGACCCATGGTTTTAACCCTGTTTAATACATCCTTCAAATTCTTGTTCTGGCTCTTTGAATGACAGCAACACCTGTGAAGGTGCAAGGCTGTGTTCCTCACTAGTCTGATAAAGACACCTTAATCATGCCCTGTCTTTTGCATGATTCATACCTGGAAAAGATCAAGGTATGCATGAGACACAGCACTTGGAAAGAAATCAATATCTGGAAGAAGGTGGGTGGCTACCTGTCACTCATGACAGGTATAATCTGCTCTGGTCAGCATTGCTGTCATAGTTATGAAGATTTGTAGAAGTGTAGGGCTGACCAGCTGGCCGAATGGATAGACCAGCTTATGGTGAGAAGGCCAGAGTTTTAGAGTAAGTAAAATATTTTTATTAACTGAGTCATATCTATCTATGCATATCTATCTATCTATATATACCTATATATATATATATATATATATATATATATATATATATATATATATATATATATATACCTATATGCATATATATAGATAGATAAAGACAGAAAAGAGGTTTAACAAATTTGCATAAATACACATATTTGCAAAGACAGATATCTGTACTTGAAAATATTAGTTGCACTGCTATTATGGAATGTATCTTTTTAACACAAAGGAATATTAATACTGTGTTAACAGATTACAATAATAAATAGAAATGTCAGGTAAGAGTATTAAAATAATAATTTGTATATTTAACTCTATGGACTACTTTAGCGGTATCAGTAATGGTCACTGGATATAGAAATATGTGAAATAACATACCCAAGAAGCTTTCGCCTCAACTGAATCCTGGATATCACAGAACCATCTCTCCCTTAACCCTAATAAAACCAAACTCTTAATATTTACTCCAAGTAAATGTAGCCCAGTCAATAGATCTGAACTCTCTGTCCATTCCCAAAATAAAACTATCATTGAAGTCGTTCCCAGTACAAAACTGCTAGGTGTCATCATTGATGACAACCTTACCTTTGACCTTCATATTCACAATAATATCAAAAAAAAACATCAAAAACTAGGAGCCCTCTATAGGCAAAACTACTTTCTTAATTCCACTGCAAGAAAGGCTCTTGGCTCATCATTTCCGCTTCCAACTCACTTATATGGTGCCCCCATCCTCACCAACATCCAGTCCTCTCTAAAAAACAAACTCAACTTATGTTACAATAAAATTGCCAAATTTGCTATAAATGCCAAATTCTCCAGCCACCACTGCACCACACTGCAGCAACTAGACTGGCTTGAACTCCCTCATCACCTAATATACCTACAACTTACTATTGCCCATAAACTTATTTACCTCCCAGCAGCCTGCCCATCTCTCACTAGTATACTGACCATCTACCATCCTAATCGTCAACACAGGTCAGAGAACAAAATGGTATTAAATATCGACAAACTTAAACTCTCTGCTAGTCAAATGCTCTACCCTGTTACTGTTTCTAAACTATGGCATGACCTCCCCCCTCCTCAGAGCCATGTCTCTTGCCTCTACCTTTAAAAAATCCCTTAAACTTCACCTGTCCTCACAGTGGTTATGCACTTGCACCTCTACTAAGAACCACATAACTTGACTCTCACACTATCTTTCTCCTCCTCTCTCTATAACCACTCTAATCTCCCTTTTTCTCAACCACCCCAACTCATTTTTCCTCTCACTCTGAGCCTGCAGTACACCTACATTACCATACTGTTTTTCCTTCTTCTCTGCTACTTATCTTACTCAATATTTAATTTACCTTTATTTCATAGTTTCAATCCATGACTATATGCTATTCCCTCACTGTTTGTCTCCAATCCACTTTCTGTTACTAATCTATTGTAAATAATCATAATATTCATCTCCAGTTTTACCTCTGTTAGTAATTTAGTGTATGCAGTCATAAGGTTGTATTTACTGCTGTTGTATTATACAGCCCGTATCATTGTAACATATTTCTTGTCTGTATGTGTTAATTGTGGAGCTTTTCTCCCCGGGCCTCTGCTGAAAATGGGTTCTTCTGGCCCAGTGGACTACCCCGGTAATCAAATGCAATAAATAAATAAATAATTGCAATTACAGAATTATATTTTTACCATTAGAGGGAAATAGTTGTAATAGATAACATTACATGAAACCAGTTTTGTGTGGATCACATAATTATAAGCAAAAGAATTGCTTAACTCAGTTGTTTGTTCAGAAGTATTTCTAGCTGCACGTACAACATGGCTGAAATCTGACACACGACACCCTACTTAGACTGCAGGCTGGGGGAAGGAGGTGGGGTTACTGTGCTAAATGAATGACCATTCCAAAAGTTTTCTGAGAACATGATGTTTTACTTCCATCAGTATTACTTATTAAATCAGGCACAGTCCTGCAGAAAAGGAAATGCACATCTCCTTCAATTGATGCAATTCAGCATTTGCACTTCAGCTATAACAGAACAAAAAGTGTCACATGCATTTTGAAAGCAACATTCAAGACACATTTCATATTTTAATATTATCTTCTTGAATGAAAGAGAATATTAGTACAGTATTGTACTAATTCATACAGGTATGCATACACAAGTGAAAAATAGAAAAAGAATTAATGTTTAGACATGATTGTATACATATTTATATTTATATGTAGAAGAAATTCAAATAGAGGTAAACAAACTTGTTTTTCTCTCTTTTAATCACAGGTGAGGAAGAAATTAGATACAAAATACAGAAGAAGCAGGAACTCAAACGTCCAGTATAGTTATTAAATGTGCAAAATGTAAAAAGCAAAGCTTTCAAGTTACACCAACTCTTTCTCAATGCCGATATAACCATTTATTTTCACTCAAGCTTAAATACTATAAACCAGCACTAGGTTAATCTCGCAATCAGTTGACTATTTAACATAAATCAGCTCTTAAAAACACAATTACACTTAAAATACAAAAAATATATACACAAAAATGTATAAATATATTTAAATACATTCAAATACATTCAAATATAATCTCTTTAATTTTAACATAGGTTTAACAGGGTTTTTCACGTTTAAAACTGGAAGCTCATCTGCCCTAAAATAATTTATGCAATTATACTCTGCAACTTTGGTTTTCACAACAATATTACCTCCCCTTATCCCATTCTTTACTTCCTGTATTACCCTAAATTTAAAAGTGTGTTGAGCCCCACACACCATAATATGTTTACATAAAGCATTTGTTTCACCCTGTGCATTTTCTTCTTTTGACGAAATTAGATTCAACAGCCAGCAGCAAAAGAGAAGATTAGAACTGCTTAACTGGTTGAGTCTTCTGGTAAGTGTAACAAGTGTCCAAGAGAACTTTCTTTCTTACTGTTTGCACTGTGTATAAGAAGTCATTATACTGCTTTACTGGTTAACAGGAAAAGTGATAACTGTTTATAGAACTGATTTCTTTATTATTCCTAAAAAAATATTGTTACCGCTTCACAGATGAAAGAAATGTGACTGAAGACTTAACAGATTAAGAGAAACATTTTACAATCTAGCTCTGTAGTGAAAGTACATAATTTGAGAGAAATCTACATCGCTTCAGAAAGACAAAAGCCCTTGCCATTTCAATTCATCACAAGTATGGATAAACACTACTTTAATCATTCTTACAAAGTAAAAAAGCACGTCCCAAATCATTGCCCCCTCTGTATGCATAATTACTTCCCATACACAAGCTTTCCTTCAATAAAGAATTTACTGCAGTATTTCAGTATTGTTTTAAATTACACGGAACATGGCTGTGTGGATTCATTGTATTTTTTCTGCTTTGTCTCTCCCACCTCCCCCTCTTTTGTCTTATTCTACTTATGCATTTCTTTATCCTTTTTTGCTTTGTTTCTCTTTTATTTTTTTTACAGGTTCAAATTCCTCAGGAGCAACCAGGCATGTACCTCCCAGGCTAAGGACAGATCACCCTCTGCTTGTCCTGGGATGTCATTACAGGGTCAGGGTGGTGTTTACACAATGTTTATTAAAGGGTAAACATAAAGAGAAAGATTACAATACAAACTTCAGCTAACCTTGAAAAGTAGGAAATAATTACAACAAACAGTCCTCATAACCGTGTTTTAGTAACCATGTCTTGACTGCAGTGCATATCATTTGTGGAGTGCTGCGAAAAGTGGAGTGTACTTCCTTGCACTGTATCAGCCATAAATAGTACAAGATGGAGCACAGGGCAAAATCTGCCTGTCTAACGTCAGGGGACCAAAGTCGTCCATAATCCGCTTTCAAACATTTTGAAAGAGTCAACGGTAGAAGGTGTGGGATGCAGAACATGGTATGAAACAGAGTCCAGAACCGTTTTATCCTAGTGCATGTGATGAAGATGTGGTCTGCCGTTTTGATCTCCTAACATCCTAATGGCAGAGGGAAGACTGGTAGTCCCCAAACCTGATGGCAGCCTTGAGCGGTAGTTTATTGAGGGAGCTTGTCCAGATAAAGTCACTCCAATGGGGCTCTTGCTGCAAGAAGGCGTGTCGTTATTTTAATCCAAGCACCAGTCCTGCAGGAATTCCTAACAAAAAGGGGGCTTTGGAGTTTGGTTGAGGATGTAGTGGTGGAAGTAGTGGGCAGGAGAATTTATTTATTTATTTATACTGCTTTATATGATATTAAGCTAACTTAAATGTAGTACCAAGGCTTTCTGTGACACTTAGAGAAAAGTCAAAAAATAAGCATTCTCGTAAAATATCATTTTTTTTTTTTTTTTTTCTGATTTAACAAAAGCTTTTGAATTGTTAAATAATACTTTCATACTTGGTTTGGTAATCAATGTGGGACATAGTCCCACCCTTACTGACTGGTTTAAAAACGACTTTACTGGCAGACTATTGATAATTTGTCTTGGTTCCTGTTTTCAGAACTTGCACCACTTCAACAGGGAATACTGTAAGGTCCTACTCTTACCTTTCTTCTATTCTTGCTGTTCATTAATCAGCTTCCTTCTATATTTCCTTCATTTAAACACACAAAAATTTTACAAGTCTAACACAACCCCAACTTAAAAGAAAGTCTTGAGCAAGACCCCTCTGTACCAACCTCATATCTCCAAAATAACCACTTATTAAAGAACACCATCAAAACTGAAAAAAACAGTCTGGAACCTTGTACAGACTCATATCTATATCTTTCAGATGGCACATAACAACTAATCACAGCTAACTGTTGGTAAATAGATTAAATTAGATAGATAGACAGATAGATAGATAGATAGATAGATAGATAGATAGATAGATAGATAGATAGATAGATAGATAGATAGATAGATGTTGATAATCAGTATTGTGATTTTACATATCACAAATTGGTCAACACTCCAAACATAAGATCAAATTAAGCTACATAAATCTATAGAAAATTTGGTGCATTTTAGTGCCAAAGAAAACAGGGGACTGGAGACCAGTTCTGTGTCTGAGCATCTTAAACAAATCTGTTCGAAAGACCATGTTCCGGATGGTCATGGTTCAGTCCATTCTTCCATTTTTGAAAAAGGACAATTGGATGTGCTTGATAGATCTTCAGGATGCATACTATCATAAAAGATGAACAGGTGATCCAGAAGGTACTTGCACTTCGGGCTGGGAGCTAGTCATTACCAGTACATGTACAGTATGCATGTTTTGCTAAATAGATCTGTCAAAGTAACTATTTTTTTCATATATTAATTTTCATGAATCAGTTACAGCAAATCCTAAAGTGAACAAATGTTGCAAAAATTCAAGAAGGTGTAGAGGTGTGTTTTTGTGTGATAACTACACGTTTATTTTGTGTACTACCACATACTTGGGCATTGAGTTGCATCTTAATGGTAATTTACAATTACAATGTGTAAAAAAAATACTTGGTCCTATTTTGTACCTGAATGGTTGTATTTTTATACACATTCTAGCAAATCTGTTAAATATTGATATTAACTCTGAAGAATTCTTTTTTTTTTTCATTCTTCATCTTTGCTTCCACAACTAAATCCTTTTTAGTCCATATACCTAAATGTTCGTATTTTCATGTCTCTGTAAATATGGGATGTTGGACTAGTTCATGACTGCCTTAAGTGTGCTTAATTTAGTAAATTTAGGTATTTGTTCATGTCTGTGCTGGAAATATTAACAGCTGAGATCATTTTCAGGTAAGGTAGGTTCTTACTCATCTTGCAAATATTTTAAGTACAGAAACTGTACTCTTTGTGGAAACATTCTCAGAAGAGAACAAAACACAACTCTGGAAAGTGATCATTGCTAAATGAAAAAAAAAGAAGAAACCTTATCAAGAAAATCTGATCAGAGCTCTTGAAAAACTAGCTCTACAGGAAAAGGAAAGGTGAAAGAACAATGAGCACTTACAGGAACGATGACTCCTAAATAACCTGTTTGTAGTTCATGGAACACTGTTCATGGGTGTAGCAGATAAGTCTAATAATTGTAAAACAACATGCAGCAGAAAGAGATAATCATGTTGATTAGAGAAGCTATCCTACTATGCTAAAACAGGCATGTGTAAGGTAACTAAAGTAAATGAAACAGATAGCTATTAAAATCACAATGCTTGCTCACTGTGACATGTACACGCCTAATGTTTTAGGGGAAATCACATGTCAGAAAAGATGAAGCGTGATTAATGAAGTGTTTGCATTTCTTGACGCTTTTTTTTGACAAGGACTGTACTCAGCTAACTTCAGCTTTGGCATATATTACAGAGATGATATTAATTTCATGAACTTAATTATATCTTGACTTAAGAATGGGGTCCATTCCTGTCATGGCATTAGAAACCCAAAAGAATTGGAGAAATTAAAAAAAAAAAAAAGCAATAAAATATCAGTAAGTAACAGGCTTACTAACAAATAAACTGGACATTTAAGCATTCTCTTCAAAGGAGATGTGGCACATATATTTAACACATTTGTTCTTTGCAGATTTGTTTAGATTTACTTCATTTCTTACTTTTGTATACATTTTGTCAAGTGTATATGAGGTAGACATTTCAGAAGTCATAAATAGCTTGTTAGACTTATGTATGTGGAATTTCTCACAGCTAAACTTCAGTAATATACCTGAGTAGGAAATTTCCAGAAGTGCACAACTCCAGCAAAGAGAAAACACAGGGCTATAACACACAAACGAAGACCAGATTCTCTTCTAGGTAGAAAGGTAGATAAATCCACTACCTGGTCTTGTCAAAACTCATGTTAAAATACTGGTGGAAGTCAGAAGTGCATAATGTGTTACCAAAAGTCTCAAACAGTTAAACGAAAAGTCTTTAATTAAAAATACAATAAGAGAGATGGGAACAGAAACTGAGGAAGAGACAGACAGGTCTCATGCTGAAGAAAAATCAGAAAAGGGAATAAACAGTCTTAAGCTTCTCCCTCCTCAACAAAAAATAGAGAACAAGCTCGAAACAGCAAATAAAACTACACCTGAGGAACAGAAAGAGAAACAGCCAGTACCTCTGATGGAAAAAATTATTTTCAAGAGTTGCCCTTCAAAGAGGAAGAGTTAGATGAAGGAGAAAGGCCTGTCCATATACATCAAAATTCTGAGGCAAATACTGACTCGGCTGACCTGCAGATAAACCTTGTCAGTTTCAGCAAAGCTCAGTGAAAGGCTAATGCTCTAAGTGGGACTAGAGAGAACTTAAAGAAAGTAGATACGGAACCAAATCAACAGAACAAGCCCACTACATATCCACACTTTGAGCTAAGAAATGTAGATACAGAACCATATGAACAGAACTAGCCCACTACATATCCACACTTTGAGCTAAGAAATGTAGATACAGAATCATATGAACAGAACAAGCCCACTACATATCCACACTTTGAGCTAAGAAATGTAGATACAGAACCATATGAACAGAACAAGCCCACTACATATCCACACTTTGAGCTAAGAAATGTAGATACAGAACCATATGAACAGAACAAGCCCACTACATATCCACACTTTGAGCTAAGAAATGACATATGATATAGAATAACCAAACAGAGGTAACAGACACTGAGAAAGTTATTAATTCCAAAACCTTTTAGAGCATTCATAATGAAATTATATTTTGGATGGTCATTTAGGAATATGCAAAATAAAAGCTAGTGTTTAGGCTACAATTTACTGGCCTGAAATTATAAAAGACATAAAGAACTTTTGTGTTGTCTGCCCTAAGTGCCAAAGAACAGCATCAGCTCAAAAATTAATAACACCTTACAGGACCCTTGACCATCAAGAAATGAAACAAGCATTCAAGAAAAGAAATCAAGTATGGCAAAAACAGAAAACTGATCCACCAAGTAATCATAAAAATTGCCTTCCACAAATTAAAACTCAAACTTATATAGGCACCAGTATAGCTAAGGTGGCATATATTAGAAACAGGCACACTCCTCAGTGCACTAAATACTTTTTGACATCCCTAAAAACTCGTAACAGTTAATTTGAGAAACTCAAAACAACAACCAAAATAAGCTCAATAAGATCTTTCTAAACACCATCAAAGACTCAGTCATTTCACACCCAAACCATCAACTTATCAATCTGACTTCCCATCATTTCCTGACATCTCGATCTCTGCACCTAATATAATAGAATACCTCAAAAAAACTACTTTAATCTCTATACAAAAACTAGATACTTGTAAAAGTTTGTGATTCTAATCACTTAATCCAATATTTATTTTACTATCAGTCCCATATAGAGTAACCTCCTAGCCCATATATGTAACCTCACACTTACCACAGGGATTTCCCCTCCAGCTGTCAACATGCCATCAGCAATCTCAAAGACCAAGCAGGTTAATTCTTCTACTAATCATAGACTTATAAGCATTCTTTACCCACAGCAAAGCACCTGGAAAGCCTACTTTACAATTAGTTCATGCAGCATATATTTAGGATCTATATCATTTACGAGAAGAAGCGGCACCTTTAGTCGACCCGTATTTGTCAAAGCTGCACATCATCAAACAGCCATATCATTGATTTCTTTCTAAGGGAAAGAAATCGGTTGGCCGTTCTTTTAAGTCTGCCCTTTTCCTGACTGTAGCGCAATCTCGGAGTTAGTATATTTAGTTAGGGGGTGACAAAGCCCCCCACTTTAATAGTGTTTTTAATGTAGTTTGCATGGTTGGGCTACCAATTTCTTTCCCTTAGAAAGAAATCGCTGCTTTGGCCGTAAGATGTTGTGCAGCTTCGACAAATACGGGTCGATTAAAGGTAAGTTGACATTTACTTGTTCAACTTTATAATATAGACCCAGTTCCCTTAAACACATTCAAAGGTCCAACAACAAAAAAAAAAAAAAAACCTGACACAACTGCCTGCATACAAGAACACGGAGAGCGGAACCCTGTAAAAACCAGTAAAAGCCACTGCAAGTTCTACTTTTATCAACAGACTGTGAGCAGTGTAGATCTATTATAATCTTCTCTCTGTGATACTCCTACTGATTCTTCTGCTGTGCACACTACTGGACCACCCCTTTTTCCTCCCATTTACTGTAACAAATATAAAAAAATTTCCAAAGCTTTGCATTTATTTTATATTCTTATATTTTATTTATCTTGTATATCACATTTCTTTTATATTCTTATATTTTATTCTCCTGTTTGTTGTAACAAATATATACAGTTTCCCAAAGCTTTACATTTATTTTATATTCTACCTCCCTGATGCTCTACTAAATCTGCTTTTGAATTCGCACAGATAAACAGACACCTTTAGGCACTGACCTGGGCTAGTTGGTTGATTGTTTTTCTCTTCTCACAGCTTTCTCCAAGTCCTTGTCCATAGCCCCCCCCCTTTCTTGTTTTCCTAACATAATTCTAGTGTAAGTTTCCTAGCCCTGTCAAACCTATTTTCTCACAGCTTTCTCCAAGCCCTGGCTCTTAGCCTCCCCCTTCTGTCAGTCTCCTAACATAATCTTATTGTAAGCTGCCAAGCCCTGTCAGTCCTGTCTATTCCCTCCCTCTTCCTCTTCAGAGTTTACTTATTCTTCCCCTGAGCTGCGGTGCCATCTTTAAATACTAACAAACTCTGTCTGAATACACTCTGTTTCTGTCTGTCCCATGGGCATCCCTCAGTAGGGTGCACTTACTGTATGTCCCTTTCTGTCTGCTTAAATGACAACGTAAACACTGCTTATAGAAACCAATTTGCACTTTTTCTGTAGTGGTGATTATGCCCTCTACCAGCTTATGCCCACCATGTTTGGGCATGATGCAAGGGTGTATGATCAGCAGCATGTAAGAGCTGCCAATCTATCTCTAACTTACAAGACTGAAGTGGTATGATTTCCAATACTGTTTGCAGACATGCAAGTCAAGGACCAATCAGCAACCTTTATGCAGTGTGGATCACACCCTTAACAAAGTGTGTCTGTGTGTGTGTGTGTGTGTGTGTGTGTGTGTGTGTGTGTGTGTGTGTGTGTGTGTGTGTGTGTGTGTGTGTGTCTTTTCCTTTTTTTCGGTCCCTAACATTGGAGGACATTTTTATTGGTTCTGTAGCTGTCAGTTGGTGTCTCTGACAGGGCGAATCAGTTTATCTAGCCACAGCTCTGGGTCAGTTAATTAAAAAGTGAAATTGTCTAGCTTCTTCTCCATGAGGTTGCTAACTTTAAAATATCAAATATTGCTGCAATGCATGGAAAAGACCTCTGTCCTAAATGGGCCAAAGAAACAGCAATAGACAATGCATAATAAAAGTCAAGCAACTGTGACTTGATGTATGAAGAGCTGAGATATATATATATATATATATATATATATATATATATATATATATATATATATATATATATACATATAGCTGCCAAATGTCAACACCTGTTTTGTCAACACACTTTAGTTGACAATGCAGATAACTGACAGGCATCCAAAATCGACAGTCTCCGGGGTTGGGGAATACATCCCTTCCCCAGTGATTGTGCGATCTTGGAGTTATACAAAGACATAACTTTAAAAAAAAATTCAGAAAATTTGTTTTTGCAGTGACAATCTCCCTGCACCCTCCATGTGGGGAGCTGCACCCCCCACACCCCCCTGCTAATTATGTATATTAACTACAAGATCACACAAACTCACCTATGCACAAGTTATTACATGTCTCTGCTTTAGGAGAGAGGGAGGAAAGAAGGTATTACTAGCAAGACACTGGTAGTAATTCCTTTTGTCTTTGTAATGGAAGATTCCAAGCATTAACAATTGAGGGTAGAGCAGGGACATTCCTGGACAGGGACTAAGATGAGGCTCAGTAATCCGGAGGTTGTATTTCAAGGATGCAAGTGAATGCTGTACTAAATTAAAATTTTGAAGTAGGTTTTTGAGATTATGGAACATAATTTGCATAAGTAGATTAATTTCAAAATTTTAGGTGATCCTAAATGCAAACAGGAAGCTCCCAAGCTGAGTGTTATAAATATGTTTTGGGTACAAATGGTTAACGGTCCAAAGCAATGCAAAACAAATGAGGTAGATGTCTGACAGCTGAAACTGGTGATAAAATAATGCAGAGCAGAAGAACTAATGAAGGCAATCTGAAAACTGTTTTAACTTTCAAGACTTTCCACATTAGGAGACACAGAGTGATTAGGCTATATTTGCAATGTAAGCAATTTAACAAATGCAGTGTTGCGAAAAAGGCTTTAAGGGTCCATTTCTACTTATGCCCATTGAATAGTCATACCACCCAGAAAGTGATAGGCGAATAAGCTTTAAACATGAGTTTTAGGAATAAAAAAGCATTTCATCATTCTGGAGCAAGTGTGAACAATACAGAAACAGATCACTTGTAAAAAGACTTTCAAGAGGAAAACATTATGGATTTTATTGAATTTATCACTGTACTGTTTAGATGTAGACTTGTATATGAAGCAGTTTTATAAAGAGTTAAAGTATAATAGCACATCTATTCTTAAATGATTGATTCTTCAAACTTTTATTCATTGGACTGCAGCATCTTTCACATAAAAAGAAAATATTTTCAATCATTTTTTTCTGTGATCAGCCACGGTGGTGCAGTGGTAGCATTGTTGCCTCACAGCAAGAGGTTCTCCCATTCGATTCTCACCTGGAACGCCTTCTGTGTGGAGTCTGCATGTCCTCCCCGCGGTCGAGTGGCATTTGAAAGACATGCGTTGGGCATGCCTCCGTTGAAGGTTGTGCGTTGAGCTGGCACCTTGGCACCGTAAAAATTTATTGCCAATTATTAGCAGACCGGAGTTTCGCTGTGGCGACTCCTAACCGGGAAAAGCTGAAAGAAGAAGAAGTAAGGATCGACTCTGGAGATTCTAATCATCATTTTATTGTATTGCACTTGTTATCTAAG
Source organism: Protopterus annectens (assembly GCF_019279795.1). Lineage (NCBI taxonomy): Eukaryota > Metazoa > Chordata > Ceratodontiformes > Protopteridae > Protopterus > Protopterus annectens. Next base: position 471,048,632 of record NC_056734.1, read on the forward strand.
TAAGTCCATTTGGTACAAGATACTTTTTTCAAGTGTCATCTAGAAGGACTTTCTGGAAGTGACTTAGCACCAAGCAGTGTTTGGTTGTTGCAGGGGGCACAGTGTACTGTACTGAGGGTATACTACATTGAAGGTGTGTGTGGGTCTTTGGTCCACATAAAGCTTATATGTGTATTAGGGATGTAGTGTCACGTGATCTTCATTTAAAAAATGTTGTCATAATGTAATTAGTTAAATAGCATTTTCATTCTTAGATGAACATCTAACAATTTTCATTGAGGAAGAGTTTTGGAAAGGGGATATAAGTCTAAACTTATCTTCAAATGGGAAAATGTACTTTACTTACAGAGTTTTATTTTTGTTAGAGAGAGACAAGGGAATGCTGAAGAAAAGTCACATAAATGTTTTAGAAATATTTAATATATGAGAGAAACGGTTTAAAGAAAATGTAAGAAAATGTTGGGTTGGCTGGATTAAAGTAAAAACATATTTATAATAAATCTGATTTTGTTATAAGAAACAAAAAAAATAAGAAGACAGAGTTTAAGACACCATTTTAGAGGACAGGAGGGCAAATGCCATTTTCAGAAATGCAGTATGTTAAACAGTATTCACACAAATAAGTCAGGTGTTTATATTTTGCTGGAGACTTGTGATAGTTTATCACAGGGAGCTAAAGTTAAACACTATTAACAAACCTCATCTTATAAATAATAAAACTTCTTTAACACTGCTATACCTCTAAATGTGAACGCATCTTACACAATTCTGCACAACAGTGTAATAAAACAATGATCAAGTTCTGATTCTATTTTATCTTCCATACGTGCTCTTAATGATTTTATCATTTATTCTCTTATATTACATTTTTGTTACTTTTGGTTGAAAACCTAGACAGGCATGAACATGGACTATTAGAGTCAGTGCTCTGCCCCCATAAACAAATGTAAATGTAAATAATAGATAAACATGACTGTGCTTTGCCCCCCCACCCCCCAGAAGACATTTGCAGCTAGCTGACTTACCTGGCTAATGGAAATAGAAAAGGAGGAAACACTCATCTTACCTCTTAACCTGCAGACATTGAAAATAGGAGCAAAGGCCCTTGAAAAGGAAGGACTTTCAGCCAAAACTCTGGATATCTAATTAGCATACAATCTGAATACCAAATAACACACAAGTCTTCCCACTTCCAGTAAGAATGTGGGAGACTACTTAAAAGCAGATGTTTAAAAAAAAGCAAGAAAATTATGGAAAATATATAAGCAGATTATCAGTCATGGAAAAATATGTTTATTTTAATTAACTGCATTACAAAATTCTACCATGCAAGGTCAATTATTTTTGCTTCTGAAAAAGTAGTTGTAAGATGTATGTCCTCTTTCTTTAAATTATTGGTGCCAATGGTATGTTGATAATGTAGTGTTGTTTTCTGTGCACTAGATGACTTCAAAAGTTCCACGGGATGACAGGGAATTCAGAAAATTGTGTGAAAGTGTAAATCAAGCCTGACAATGGATATATACCTAAAAATAAGTACAGCATATCCAGGGGTAAATCAGGCCTGACATTGGGTATATACCTAAAAATAAGTACAGCATATCCAGGGGTAAATCAGGCCTGACAATGGGTATATACCTAAAAATAAGTACAGCATATCCAGGGGTAAATCAGGCCTGACAATGGGTATATACCTAAAAATAAGTACAGCATATCCAGGGGTAAATCAGGCCTGACAATGGGTATATACCTAAAAATAAGTACAGCATATCCAGGGGTAAATCAGGCCTGACAATGGGTATATACCTAAAAATAAGTACAGCATATCCAGGGGTAAATCAGGCCTGACAATGGGTATATACCTAAAAATAAGTACAGCATATCCAGGGGTAAATCAGGCCTGACAATGGGTATATACCTAAAAATAAGTACAGCATATCCAGGGGTAAATCAGGCCTGACAATGGGTATATACCTAAAAATAAGTACAGCATATCCAGGGGTAAATCAGGCCTGACAATGGGTATATACCTAAAAATAAGTACAGCATATCCAGGGGTAAATCAGGCCTGACAATGGGTATATACCTAAAAATAAGTACAGCATATCCAGGGGTAAATCAGGCCTGAAAATAGGAAAGATCATCCAAAACAGGAACACTTGAGAGGTCTGAATTCACCATTAAGGCTATAAGAATATCAAAAGAACAAACACAAGTGGTAAAATGAAATGACTGGAGGAAAAAACAAAAAAAAGGAACTGAAGATCTTAAGTTTTGTTTCTCAAAAAAAGGAAATAGCCATATTTCAGAAGTAAATAACTTATGGGCATGTTATTTATTTGACCCCATTTAGCAGAAGCCAGTAACAGAAAAACATTGTGAGTATCCCAATTAATTGAATGACACAGGGCTTGTGGGTTTCTGTATTGCTATATCAGGGATTTGAATTGCAGCTATAGTATAATGTTTTAACTTATGATTGAGTTGGTGGTATCTTAGTATTTATTTTACTCTGTTTTCTTTTGAAAATTTGTGTTTGTATAAATTTTTCTTACAGTGAAGAGTTGCAGGTGTGGTTGAGGCTAGATATTGTCTTTGCTTGCACTTAGTGCCTTAACTTCAAGGTTGAGCAAACACGGATTCAGTCTTTTCAAGTAAGGATATTTCAGCCTAAAAAAACACCCACCCCACATGGAGTGTAAAGAAGAGTGTATCTGCCCACCCCACCCTCCACAAAAATGCTTGTTTCAGTTTTGTACATTTTGATTTAGTGTTTGCTTGATTTGGGGGGTTTCTAGTAGGAATGCTCAGAAGTATGTTTAAAAAAAAAGATTTGGAAAAGTGATGGAAAAATATAAACACATTATCAAAATCACTGTGTAAAATCTATAGACTTTGATGAACTATACTACATAATTGTACCATGCAAGGTAATTTATTTTTGCTTCGGAAAAGGGATATGTAAGATGTGTGTGTCCTCTTTCTTTAAATTAACTCATCTGAAGACAAACTTGGTCTTTCATTGAAAGAAACACCTCTTCCATTCTGGGACCTATAAAGCTACCATCAATTCCAAAAAGTTGCCAAGAAGCAGGAATAGCTAGAGTTTAAATTGTTTCTGGGAGTGATTATGGCATGACAAAGACAAGTCTGTCCAAACATTCCTTTCACATTCAAAATTCTGTTCAGACATAGACTGGCCCTTGCAAGAATATATCAAGAGAGGCTAAAGAGGTGAATGAGAACTTAAACCTGGAATCAAAAGACTGACAATAGATCACCAGAGTAGAGTAAAATGTAAGCCTCTTGCATGAATAAATTACAGAGTAGAATTTGGAAAGCACTATTGTTTCTCATCTGTTCATTTATCAAGTCATTAACACTCCATATCCAAAACTGCCCTTGTGTGTTATTAACTCCTTAATGTATTAGAGTCTGCTTTGTCACTGATGCTGGCAAGGGGAAGCAGGTGTGAGGTCGCATGATTCACAGAAAACAGAAAAGGTGAGCTTCATTTCTTTCTACATCTTCCTTTTTCTTTAAGTTTATATGGGTGTGGAAGCAGAACCTCCCCATTGGAAGTACAGACCTATGCAAGAATAACTGCTGTCTGGTGTGGCATGCTGTTTTATACAGTACATTTGTTAAAATGATGACTTAAAGTCATGACATGTTTCATCTTTATTACGGTAGATGCAATAGTTCATTATAGACCCAGAACTAGTCATGTTGAGACAATGAGGACAGACAACTAGCTACCAGCTACTGTCTGAGTAATCAAATTGTAGAAAATGCGAGCCTATTATCCCCATATTATTGTGCTTGACATTGAATCCTCAGAACTTTAAAAAAGGTGAAACTGGTGCAAGAATTTTGCTGCCATTTGTCATAACTGGATAAATTACTTGGCTGGAAAAGGTATCAGAAAAGCAGTAGAAGTGAAAGAAATGAGATGGAGAGGCCAATCGAGTATTACACCCATTCACATCTCTTGAAAGGCTGCATGTCCACAGACTGCAACAAAGCTCACTGATTTTCCTTCTATGGGGCCTGTAAATCCATTATAGTGAAGCCATCGTACATCAGATAATGATCTGCATTTGTCTAAGACTGGAACCCCAGTCTTAAGTCTTATATTTAATTATTTCATTAGCAAGTGTTTGATCTGGAAATGTGGAGAAACACAAAGAAGTATAGAAGGCATCATAGAAGTCCTAGTGTCAACCATCAGGAAGATTTTCATTTCATGGAAGTTTCTGAATGGAAATCAAGTGATTTACTTAGGCTACCATCATTTACTTTTTAAAAATCCTGCAAAGATTCCACATTCTTTGTCTGCCAGGTGGTCTATATTCCAGCCTGTTATATTTCTATCAGACACCCTCCAGACCACAGTATTTCTCCTGATGCCTTATAGTCTTAGTTCTCATGTCAGTGCCTTTATTTTAAAAATGACCTTCTTAGTCTACAGTGCTCCACTACTATACACATTTAATCACTTCAGTCCTTAATAACATATATGTTGCTTATGTCTTCAAAGCATTTAGTGAACTTTCTCTGAATCCTTCCAATACTTTTCATTATGTTTACTTTATGTGGTGCCTATATACAAATGGCATGTCCCATAATGATCTAATTATACTATTATAAATTAGAATGATAAATTCTGGATATCTGAACTTCATGGAATGTAGCACAGCATCTGTTTTGGTTAACTTTGTTGAATACTGGAACTGAATGTTCCAAAAATAAAACTAATTATCTAGCAGTAGTTATAACCTCTGCATAGGTTTGCATTTTCTAAAATATGATTACTCATAGAGTAATTAACAGGAAGATGTCTTTTACTAAATATATTACTATTAATTGTAGCTACTATGTAACCTAGAGTAACACAATCTGCATATTCCACATGAAAATAGATGATTGGATGTGTTTATTTTATAGCATATTGATAGTAAATACACAGACCTCTGTGGTTCACCTGTATCCAGCATTTTTCATCACCAGTGCAGACACTAGCATTGACTATACAAATGTTATGCTAAAACTATCAGAATCCCTAATTTAAAAGTAATTTGACATACTCAAATTCCTAACAGTCGTATATTGTATAAAGGAAATTTTTAGATATTAGCATTATGTTTTAGTTGCTCCTCAAACTCTTCAGTGGCAAGAGTATAGAAAATTGGTTACATGTTGTTCCAGATCTGAAATATACGTAGCCATGTTTTAACTCAACTTATAGGATAGGCAAGGAAACTGATTGTTTCGATAGCTAGGAACCTGTGCATCAAATGTATCCTCACACAAGAGAAAGCATAGGCCACCTAGGCCTCACAGTGAGTGACATATTCTTTCTCCTTCACAGCCTTCAAAATCTCCCTCTCAGCCTTGTTTTCCTTACATCACTAAATCCATACCTCTCACCTTTCCAAAATGTTGCAGAATTATCTTGATTTTGCCTCATATGTTTAGCCTCTCCCTAATAACATTTTTAATTTTCTAGTAAATCAGTTAGGATTACAGTCAATCAATAATGTCAGACATTATAGGTTTATACCTCCTGTTGTTCAGAAAATGGACAGCAAAGCCTGTTCTTCTATTAACTTTTTAAGTGAATTACAGCAATATTTAAATATTGTCCCTGATTTTGGGCTGTTGTCCTCCCATTATTTTTGGCTTTCTCCAAATTTCTCGAACAAAGAAGTTGAGAGGTGTGAAGATTGGGTAGAGATAGGTGAAGGCTACCAGCCTAGCCAGATAGAATTTTGCAGATAATTCTGTCATTTGTACATATTAATATAAGCCACAGGTTTGTCTCTTAAATGTGAAAAGACTACTGTTAGATTTCTAACTGCAAAAAAATGTAACAACAGTGCACTCTACTGGCAGAAAGCTGACCAAGTAAAGCATGTTGTGACCCTTTGATCTAAACACGGTATCAAAATGTTCATAGGTTCATAGGTAGGTACTAGGCTATCTGCCCTAGGGCATTTGTAAGCCTAGCCAGAATGTGTTTGCTTTCGCCACCCTTTTAGACTAGATTCCTGAGCCTCTGTCCAGCAGGGCCATAGAAGTGATCCCAGGAGTAAATTTATGATTTCCCATCCACTCATCAAGATTTCTCTTGAAGAGGGTCAGCGAGGGGCTCCACCTAACATGAACCGGGATTCTATTCCAGAGCGAGAGAAGACTCTGGGATATGAATCTATCCCTCCAGCATGACCTATTTATTGTTGTGCTGAGGTTTAAATCCATGGAGTGTGTAGCTCTGATGGATTTGGCTTTTTTGAGGTTGAGCATTTCCATCAATTCCGGATTAGACATGGCCTTGTACATCAGGCAGAGATCGCCTCTGAGTAGGCAGTAAGCAACTGAGTAGAGCTGGTGTTTCTTTAGTCGAGCTGCATAGGGCATCTGTTTGAGGCCCACGATCCTCTTGGTGAGGTACTTTTGAAGTCTCTCCAGCTGTTGCAGGTGTCGGGTAAGATACATCCCAAATGGGGCATTGTACTCAATTAAGGGCCTGATGAGCAATGAGTAGAGGGGCACAATGACCTCTCTTGATCTAGATGTGAACCTTTTTGTGATTAGGTGAGCTATATAGAAGGTTTTTCTAACCATTTTGGCAATGTGGTTGTCAAAGGAGAGGTTACTATTTACTTGAGTCCCCAGATCCCTAATTACTTCTTCCATACTTAGTGGATTACCTCCTATGTGGTAGTTTGTGGGCACTTTGTTTTTCCCAAATGGGATGATTATGCACTTTTTGGCATTTAGCTTGAGGCCATGGTTCTGACACCAGGTATCCATCTCCGTAAGACCCTTCTGGAGGATGCTTGTGTCAGCCAGAGAGTCGATTATGGCTCCCAGCTTGCAATCATCTGCGAACTTGGACAGCCACAGTCCTCCCATGCTTTCCTGTACCTCAGAAAAGTATATACCAAACAAGAGGGGTCCCAGGATTGAGCCCTGTGTGACACCACTTGTAACTGGTTTAGAGTCGGACATGGCACCCTTAACTCTGACCATGTGAGTTCTATCCCTGAGCCAGTTTGCAACCCATCTTGTGATATATGGGTTGATATTTAAGCTGGTGAGCTTATTTATGATGCCAGAGTGGGGTATTGTGTTGAAGGCCTTTGCAAGGTTCAGGTAGGCTGTGTGAACTACCTTTCCTTCATCTATGGCTTTGGTAGCTGTTTCAAAAAAGTCAACTAGGTTTAAGAGGCAAGATCTGCCTTTAACAAAGCCGAATTGGGTAGGGTCCAGTGTCTGGATGTTCCCAATGTCTTTGTTTATGAGCTCCATGATGATGCGCTCCATAGCCTTGCAGAACAGGCTAGTTAGGCTTATGGGGCCATAGTTCCCAGGATCCGTTGTGGCGCCACCTTTGTGGAGCGGGATTACTGTTGCTGTACGCCATTCTTTGGGTACATAACCTGTGGTAAGGCTGAGTGGGAACAGTGAGTTTATGTGAGGGTTTAGTTCTTTTTGGAGCTCGTGTAAGACGCAGCCTGGGATACCATCCGGTCCCATTGATGCTGTGTTTTTTACTTTGGAAAGGGCTGCTTTCACCTGTGTGTCTGTGATGTCTGGGGGACTGCATTTTTCTGAGATAGACACTGGCCCTTTCGTGGGGGAAGGGGGGGTAAAGTTTGCACTGAACCTGTCCGCCAGGATGCTGGCAATGTCAGTGGGTTCAGTGTATTTTGTGCCATTTTGCACCAGCTCAGAGCAGATCTGAGAGTTGCCACCCAGATTCTTGATGTAGCTAAAGAATTCTTTGTGATTATCTTTAGAGTCTTTGGAGATTTTTCTTTCAAAGCTAGCCTTTGATGATTTTATGATGGAGCGAAGTTTTTTGCTAATACTGATCAGGGATGCCTTCCCTTTTTGGGATTTTGCCTTATCATATAATAGTTTCCTCCTTTTGTTGTATAGCTTATTTATAGCTGGGGTCCACCAGACTAGTGTCCTGTTTTTGGAGGAGTGAGTCTTGGTTTTACTTGGGATGGCACGATCCATGCATTCCTGTAGGTGTTCATAGAGTGCATTTGTAAAGGATTCTGCAGTTTGGGTAGCATTTTCCATTTGCCCGGGGGCTTTGAAACTTTCTACCTCGGTCTTGAGAAGTGTGAAGTTTGCTTTTGAGAGATTTTTCACAGTGGTTTCCTTGGCTGGAGTTGGGGTCGGGATGTGGATGTCCATTGTGATTAGTTTGTGGTCTGATCTTACCAATGAGGGGTTTACCTCTGGTGTGGAACAATGATCCCCCATGTTGGTGATGACCAGGTCCAATATGTTGTCCTCCCTTGTGGGAGTGGTGACCAGTTGTTCCATGGTGTTTGAGTTTATAAACTCCAGGAACCGTTGGGCAAAAGAGTTGGGACTTGAGTAGTTTTCCCAGTCAATGTTTGGGTAGTTGAAATCCCCCAATATCATGGTGTTTGGTGAGACCTTCATATTCTCCAATGTTCTCAGGAATGCCGAGTGGGGGTCCTGAGACAAGGTGGGTGATCTGTAGCAGGCTACAAACTGAAAAGCAGTTTTGCCCACTGTTAGTTGCACCTGGAGGGTCTCCGATGCCTCGTGCAGTGCCACTAACCTGGAGATGTGGGTATCCTTGATGAAGATGGATACTCCCCCGCCTTTAGTATTTTGGTCTGAGTTCTGGGGCCGAACAGTATGGTATGAGTTGAATCCTGGTAGTGCTGGAGTGCTCTCTGGAGCCTTGAACCAGGTTTCTGTTACTGCACAGATATCGATTTTCTCCATACTGAGGAGTGCCTCGAGTGTGTGCATCTTGAGGTTTAGACTTCTGGCGTTGAGTAGCATTACCCTTATTTTTTTGTTTCTGGTATTATCTATGGAGGTGGGTTTGTCTTTTGAGCTTTGCCTAAAAAAGGCACTATGGGGGTGGCAAGAGCCTTAGCCAGTATTCGAAAGCCTAAGGGTGACAGATGCAAGCTGTCCCTGGTGAAGCAACGTGGCTTGTCGAGCATGTCATCCCAGGCTGACAGACACTGGATCCCCTTTGAATGACACCAATAGCTTAGCCAATTGTTAAAATTGATCATTTTGTCTTTATACTGTGGCATCATTCTTGGTGAGGGTAAGATGCTACTCAGGGTCAGGGTCATACCGACCTGGGCTACATGATCAGAGAGCTCCTCTATGTCTCTTTTCATGTAGTCCAGGGAGGTACATCTCAGGTCATTCACACCAACATGGACAATGACAGAATCATATTTGTACCAGCTGTGGAGAGACCTGAGTGCTTGTGTTATGTGGCAGATCCTGGCACCCGACAGGCAGCTTACAGTGACCTTCACCTTGTTCAGTCTGGTGAGTGGTATGTCAGTGTGCCTGACAATAGAGCCTCCTATTACTAGTGTATTAGGTGCATTATTTAGCCTTAGGGGCTGCGACTGTGTGGCACATTGACTTTGTGAAGTATGTGATATGTGAAAGTTGTTGTGGGGTAGTGGTTGCTTGGATGTCTGCTTTGGAGGACTCTGCTGCTTTGGCAGATTTTTATTTAGAGCATCCAAGTATGTTTTTGTGAGTTTATTTGTCTTCTTTGCTGATGCGATTGGTCTATGTGAGACTGGTTGTGTGGTGCAAGTGGTTTATTTCTCCTCCTGACTGACTGTGCCAGTCTTGGTTTGAGAGAGCTCAGCCTCCAGTTTGGCTGTATAGTTGCATCTCTCACATACATTTGAGTTTGTTGGAAGGAGGAGAGGGTTGTCTGTATACATAAGGTAATTGTAACATTGCCTCAAGATTCCCAGATTCACCAGCTGGACTGGAGAGTATACCTGAAACTGCACCTTGGACATGCCTGGTTAGTTAAAAAAACTGTTTTATTGATTGTCCGGAATGGACGAATAGGGAGCCTTGTACTTCTGGGTAGTAAAAGGGGGTGTAGTGCTATAGTTTGTTAGTGCTTACTGAGGAATTTGAGCATGTGCTGGGCTGTAGCAGGAAGGTAGAGTGCTTGCTTTGAGAGTTTGACTAGTTCTAAGGGAAAAATTGAAGAGCAGACTTTGTGGAGCCGGGAATAGTTTAAAACTGCTTAAATGGCACTACGCGATGTTGCATAATGCTGTCCTTCATGTCTAAATGAAGACATTCCTTCTATTGTTTTAACCAAGAATAGATTTAAACATGCAAATGTATTTTTATTGCTCTGCTTCCTGACCAGCTGCAAGATAACAAAAGGAGATGTCAAAGAAAGTAAATGTAGTTTCTGTTAGCCCTGGAACCCAGGGAAGTGTGAAGAATGATGTAATGTGAACCAGGAATGTGATTTTAAAAACAGAGAGAATCAGAGAGCATTAAGCATTTTTGTCTTGACCATCCAACTCATCAGCACTCTGCCTGTGTTCTATAAGCAAGTCTTAGACTTGTGTTTTCTCGTAGAAATAGCTAGAAACTAGAAATATTAGACTAAATGTTTTTCTGTGATGTCAGAACTGTACTACTGAATTATTTTAAGTATTTCTCTGTGATCTCTGAACTCTTGACTAGCACTGTGTAGTAAAAAGTATTGTCTTGTGTTTTTAAATATTATTAAATATTTTTTAAACCCTTTTAGCTGTGGCTGTTTTGTGTAGAGATAATTTAAGTTTTAGAGTACATTGCATGTATATAGTGATCCTGTACCAAGTCACTCTAATAAGCCTTGACTGTTTAGTCACACTTACCAGTTGGATAATTATATTGCACAGTAATAATTGGACACCCTTTCATAAGGCCATTTTAGTAGCTGAAAAAAATTAGCTGTGTGGTGGCAGTGATTTCTACCATATAGTCTGGGAAAAAGGGGCACAACTGGAGAGCCTGTGCCAGCCTTCACCAGGAGTGTCTGTGTGGCTCTATAAACTCTTCTCAAAGTGTGTGAGTGTGTGCGTGTCAGCTACTTGGGCAGGACATGAAGCACTGGTTGGACAGAGAGGATGCTGGAGGTTTTAGCTTGCCCACTAAGTTGAGATTTGGACCCTATAGCTGTGCCATTGGGGAGTCTTATTGGGGACCTGGAGAGCAAGGGAGTGACCAGCCCCGGACTGACTGTAATCTCTGTGTGCTCTTAAGGGAAATTGCACTTTACTGTATGTATTTGTTATCCTTTACTCCTATATGAGATGCACCTCACTGGTGTTAGTGGTGAGGATTGAGGCTCATTGATTGCTGGGCCAGGGCACAGGCATCACAAGGGGTATTACTAAAGCTTATCTGCAATAGAAGATGACTCTGCAGTCAGCTTCTTCATATTTTGACCAAAAATAGAAAATGCCTTAATAAAAATTGCAAAAAGAGGGTTCAAAATTAAAAACTGTTACCAGGAAGACTATAAACATGGAATATCCACAATAAAGCCAGTAAAACATGAAAAAGAGTCTTTTTAATATTAGCTTCAAAATTGGCCACAAGTCTGCCAAAACTTGAAGACTAGCCACCAGCTGTGTGACACAGTAGGTATAAAGCCTTGACTGTGACACAGACAATGTGAGATTGATTAACAGCTAAATAAGCTGAAAGAACCCGGAAGGTGTGGATGAGAGATGCATGACTTACATCAGAGCACTCGTCAGTGATGGAGACTTATCATGGCTCCTTCCCCTGTGGTGACCTGGTGCTCCAGGGAAGTGGAGATGAATGCTTCTCTAAAAACATACCATAAGAGGAGGGACATGGATTATTCTAACCAAACCAATATGATAGCCCTTGTGGATGTGTTTCAAGGAACATTCTTCCATTTCAGGGGATAAGCCATCCCTCTGCAGTGGCACATAACTCACCACCAGAGGGTGGGGTTAGGCCATATCCATAAATATGCCATAATGGCTGCCAAGATGCTGACTTCATTATTAGCTCTCACCTCATGGAGAACAAATGGGCTGAGAACAGCTCTAGTCCCATGTGGAATGAATGAAGTAATATGTCACGGGGCAAAAGATGGTCAGCAGACAGCAGGGTGCAATAAAAGTGAAATTAAAAAAATAAAAAAAAATGTTAAGTATACTTTTTATGGACCACCACCTGAACTATCACACTGAATTAGTGCAATTCAACTCTTCTAAAATGATATTTGCAAAAATTACTGCAAAATTACACTTTACAAAGAAACTGCAATGGCACACAGCAGTTAGACAAAAATGGTCCCTAAAATGTCTCCCTTGAAAATGTCATGTTAAAATTATAAGCAACTAAAAAATGACAATCAAAGTTATAACCCTGTACCTCAGTTACTTAAAATAATCAACATACTTTAACATTATTTTCAATAAGTGCCCATAACTCTGCCACAATTGTGTATTTTGAGGTCACATTTTAAACATAATGCCTATGGAATACCACCACCTGAGCTAAGTCATTTAATTAATTAGTGCAGTTCAGAAAAAAAAAATAACAATGGGAACTGTGAAAACACTCTGTGAAATGACATTTAGGTATGAGACTCTGATGGCATATAGCAGTTAGACAGAAAGATCCCTAAAATGACCACTCTGGAAACTTCATACAAAAACGTCATGTAGTTAAAACATTATAACACAGTACAACAATAAGTTAAAATTGGTAATGTACATTTTAAAAGTTATTTTCAACAAATTCCCATAAGGTTGCAAGAAACTTTACATTCTGAGCTCACATTTTCAACATAGCATCTGTCTACCACGATCACCTGAACTACAATATTTATTTATTTGTTTGTTTGTTTAGTTAGCTTGTTAGTTAGTTTACCAGGATAGTACACTGAGCACACTAGAACATTTACAGTCACAGCCTAAACATTGAATTTATGCATATCAAAATCAAAAACACAATTTAAAAAAATCAACTATGAAATAACATTCACAAATTAAATTTCACAATGGCTCACAATGGTTTGATGCAAGGGTACTTAAAATGACTACTCTGAAAATTCATACAAAAATTTCACATAATTAAAAAGTTATAACACTGCACAACAATGTATAAGTTAAAGTGGGTTCCACTAAGAGTCCTCAAGTTACAAATTCTTAAGGAACCAACTTGCCAAATACAACTGCTTGACAAATAGACAACAAAAAAATTATATATAAGTATTATTTGCATAGAGCGCACCCCTCTACTCCCATGTCGGGAGTAGGGCAACCATAACTGCCAAACTTATATATTATTATCGTCAACCCCCTTTTTCTTGTTTTCTTTAAGAGGTCAGGTATCATGGCAACTGATGTGACTTCTTCGGATTCACTACCACTATCCTACCTTCTTTGATAGTCATGCATGACTGCCATAGGTCTTCTCTCATGTAAGTCATCTAGCTTTTGTCTGCATGTCCTTGTTTCTTCTTGGCTTTGTCTTGTCTCTCCCAAATCTTCTTCATCAAATTATCTTTGGCTTTGCTGCACATGTGACCAAACCACTGTAATCTCCTCTCCTTGACCTTCTCTGCAATTGGGGTTACTTTGACTTCTGCTCTGATGCCCTCATTTCTTTGTTTGTCCCACAGTGTATGTTGTACCACCTGCCTCAGTCACTTCATCTCCATCACCTCAAGCTTCCTCAACTGCTCCGCCATCACTGCCCAGTTTTCTGTGCCATACAGAAGCACTAGTTGTCCCATTGTTTTGTACACCTTACTATTCAAGTTTTTTGGCATTATTCTGCCACACGCTACCCCTATCATTCTGTGTCAGTTGATTGCAGCGCCTCTGATTCTGGCTTTGGCTCCCTCATTCAGACTTCTCCTCCCTTCTCTTCAACTACTCCTCCCTGATACTTGAAGCTGTTAAGCTGTTTCCCTATTTTCTCTTCTATATCAATTTTCATCTTCTTCTGGTTTTCCCCAATTACTGCCAGTACAGCTGTCTAGTTTGTACTCAGGTTTATCCCATGTGTCTTAAGTTTTGTATACCAGTGTTGAATCATTTGTTGAAGTCCCTGTTAAGAGTGTACTTGCAGTGCCATATCATCTGCATACAGCACTTCTGTTGATATGTCTCCTCCCATCTGTTTCCTACTGTAGCCTATTCCCATTATGAACAGCAAAAGGTGCATATCTTAACCCTGATGCACACCCCCCCCCCCCACTGAGAACACCTCTGTGACTCCAAACACTGTTTGTACTTGTGTCATTGGGTCCTTGTACATAGCCTGCACTAATTCTATCAATGTTTCTGTAACTGAATCATCACAGGACTGCCCACATCAGCTTATTCTGGACCTTGTCATATGATTTCTCCAAGTCTGGGAATGCCCATTTGTACTCTTTCCTCATGTCTAGATTCTTCTCAACTATCTCTCTCACTGCAAACATTAAGTCAGTTGTGTTGCCCCTTGAGCTGAATCTGAACTACCCATCTTCCCTCTTACTTTCTAATACACTGTGTATTCATTTATCAGTTAATTTCTACAGCACATTCATGCAGTGTGACAAGAGTCTGATACCTACTGCCCACAGATGTGAATGCTCCCCTTGTTCTGGGAAAGGCCTTTCTATCCTTACTACAGTGAATACCCTCAGGAACCATTTCTAACCTAATTCATCCAACATTTTGATCTTATCTCCAATAACTTTTTCTGAGCCTGCTGGTTTCACTGACTTTATTTCTATAGTCCTGTTCTTACTATTCTAGGGTGTGTTCTTCTTTCTCGTTCACCATAGGCCGTGCATGGGACAGTACAGATTTTGTGTGGATTCTCACATAGGTTTATAGATAAGTACTAGGCTAGCTGTTCTTATGGGCCATTTTAAGCCTTGCCAAATTCCCTTTTTGTGCTTGAAATAAGCTATCCCATTTGGTTATAGACTGGCCTTGCCTATTCCATAGTCAATATATTACCTGTAATGAGAATAACTAGATTCATACCATAAATAATGTGAGGGGAGCCACGCATGAGATAAAGCATTTAAGAGCTGATTCTGTCCATTAGTAGTACAGGTGGCAGTTCTGGGGTAAATCTTCTGTTTCCCATCCATAAGTCTAAGTTGTGCTTGAAAATGTAAAGGGATGCACTTTGTTTATATGAACAGGGATTCTCTTCCACAGCAGCAGTATCCTCTATGAAATATACCTATCCCTCCAAACCATTCTGTTGATGTTGCAGAAGGGGTTTCAATCCGTATACTGAATATTAGACGTTGTTGTGTAGCAAATCCATCAGTAATGGGTCAGAGGATGCCTTATATGCCAGACACAGGTCACCTCTTAGCAGTTGTTTAATATATCGAGTATAGTAACAGGGCTTTGAGTCAGTCCATGTAGGGCATGTTGTTTTTGCTTTGTATTCTTTATTCAGGAGCTGCTAGAAGTACAACTTCCATCTGCCTTTGCCTCTGGACATGTAAGCAGATTGGTGTTGGCATCACATATGAATGGTATCTGATGAACAACCTCTTTATATTTCTGTCTTTGCTTTGCAACCTTATAGTGCTTAGACTTGAACTGCAGAGAAACCACCAACAGCAAAGATAACAGTCCTCTATTCACATCACTACTGTGTGCAAAGTTAAAAACTCAAATTCTATTTAACAACAGTGAATAAAATGTATATATGAAATACATAAATTCACACATGATAAGACAGTAACCTAAGCACACTAGCTATAGAAACAGTCATTTATACCAGGGGGAACTGTGGCGTTTAGCTTTAATTGCCAATACAATTCCATGCGCTCTAATAAATCATTCCATGGACCTCCCCCAATGTACTCTGCTGAACCACATCAATACCAAAAAATAAAAAATCATGTTCAGGGTATTTTTCAATGTGACAATATAATGAATTGGTACTTCTCTTATGTTTAATATCATTTATATGCTCATAAATCCTTTCCTTGAAAGGACAGACAGTCTTACCAACATAAAAACCTGGGCATTTTCTGCAAATAGCTAAATACACTATGCCCCCCGTTTTGTAAGTGCAATGGAACTTCGTCCTAATACAAATGTTGCTCACAAACACTTCAGTACTTAAAAAGATAAATGGACGTTGTTAACGTGCCACATTTAAACGTGCCCCCTCTCTTCACACTAACAGTAACAAAGGGTGTCGCATCCTTTTCTAACAAATTCTTAATACAGCTGGCACGTCGGTGCACAAACCTAGGTGCCTTTCCCAAAATATTGGTTATTCCATCAAAAGCTTTGAAAATATTCCAGTTGTGTATAATAGTTTTCTGAATATCAAAGTATTCATCTGTATAAGTAGTAATAAATGCACTAGAATACCCATTATTTTTTTAGTTATCAGTCTCTATATAATGCTCATTAGTAGCTAA
Source organism: Protopterus annectens (assembly GCF_019279795.1). NCBI lineage: Eukaryota > Metazoa > Chordata > Ceratodontiformes > Protopteridae > Protopterus > Protopterus annectens. The sequence goes on from NC_056734.1 coordinate 471,064,908, forward strand.
AATAGGTTTCATGTACCCCTGATTTATTTTCATTGAAACCTCTTCATAAATAACCTCAATTAATTCTATGGGGTAACCTCTAGCCATGAACATCTCCCTTAACTTAATACTTTCTGACTGAAACCGAGTGTCATCTGATATCATACAGACTAAGCTCACATATTGCCCTTTTATTATCCCTTTTTTTTTGATGGGTCGTATGACAACTACCATAATGCAGTAGACTGTTAGAATAGGTCTCCTTTCTAAAGATAGAACTTTGTATTGATTTATTCATATCATCCTTATAAACCAACACATCCAAATAACTAATACTGTCAGTACTATAGTGAGAAGTAAACTCCAAAAAGGACATAGTGGAATGTAAATATTCAAAAAATTTGTTGGTATCCAATTCACTTGCATCCCAAGCAATAAAAATATCATCCAAAAATCTGGCATAAAAATGCCAGGTTGGAAATTTCACTTGGTCAAATACAAATAGTTTTTCCCATTGTAATAGGACTATATTTGCAAAAACAGGGGTGCAACTAGCGCCCATTGCTACTCCTTTTTTCAGTTGGAAGAACTGTCCATCTGAATGCACAAGGTTGTTGTTAAGTAGCATCTCTAACAAAACATCGAGCACATTGATATCATCCTGACTAAATACTCCAGATTTGTGAATGAAATCATGAAACAACTCCATTTCTATGTTCTGCGGAATCACGTTACATAGATTCACAACATCTATAGTAACAAAAGCCAATTTGGGACTGTATTTTACTTTTCTCAATTTAGCCAAAAAGTCCCAAGAATCTCGTACTACATGAGAAAATTTGGTAACCAAAGCCATAACTTTTTGGTCTATATATACTGCCATAGGGTGGGTATTTGAAGTCCTGGCACTGACTATGGGGGGGTTTGTAAGGGACTTATGAATTTTTGGGATGCCGAAAAGGGGGGGGGGGGGATCACCAGACACTTTACTTGTAAAAAATCAAAGACCTGTCTAGGTATTTCTCCCTGGTCTAATATGTCCTGAAGAAAAAAAAACGAATCTTAGCATAACAAACATGAACATAGTTTAGTGAAATCTGTTCATAAAAATTTTCATCAGAAACACGAATAAACATTTTGTTCAAGTAATCCCCTTTTGTCATAAAGACTACCCCACCCCCCCTTGTCCGGCTTCATCACCCTCAATTGCTTGTTAGACATAAGCTCTCTCAAAAGTTTAAATTCAGTATTGGTTAAATTGTCAACATGTACATCATGACTCTTACATCCCAGCAAACCCCTAAAATTGAACTCACACATCATTTCAAAAATAATCAATGCATAGCCAAAACAGGGTTGAAAGTACTATTCCTTCGCACGGCATTGCCCACATATGTATTGTTGGAACCTTTAAACAACAATTTAAAGTTCAACTTTCTTAAATAAATTTCAAGTCGATAAGCAAGGTTTCAATTTTAGCATGTGCAGTCGCTGCAAATGTTTGCCCCTTGCTCAACAAACCTGGTAAATTTTCATCAATTGCACCAACAAGGTAAATTAGGTGCAACAGCTATGTAAGGATGATACTCCCTTTGTCACTGTTAGTGTGAACAGTAGGGGCACATTTAAATTTGGCACATGTTCACAATGCCCATTTATCTTGGAAAGTACTGAAGTGTTTGTGAGCAATGTTTGTATTAGGACAAAGTTCCACTGCACTTGCAAAATGGGGAGCATAGTGTATTTAGCTATTTGCAGAAAATGCCCCAGTTTTTATGTTGGTAAGACTGTCCGTCTTTTCAAGGAAAGGATTTATGAGCATATAAATTATATTAAACATAAGAGAAGTACCAATTTATTATATTGTCACATTGAAAAATACCCTGAACATGATTTTTAATTTTTTTGGTATTGATGTGGTTCAGCAGAGTACACTGGCAGGTCCATGGCATGATTTATTAGAGCTTATGGAATTGTATTGGCAATTAAAGCTAAATACCACAGTTCCCCCTGGTATAAATGACTCTGTTTCTATAGCTAGTGTGCCTAGGTTACTGTCTTATCATGTGTGAATTTATGTATTTTATATATACATTTTATTCACTGTTTTTATATATAATTTGAGTTTTAACTTTGCACACAGTAGTGGGTGTTTGATTTTAGAATTATATATCTTTAAATGGGTGTGTATTTTAAATGTGATTTGTTGAAAGGGCTATTTAAATGTGGGTGTGTGATGTATTTGATGATTCTCAGGAAGTTTTTGTTACAGCCATACAAAAGCACTCAATCTGGTGCGAATAAAGAAGACTGTTATCTTTGCTGTTCGTGGTTTCTCTGCAGTTCAAGTCTTGGTTTTGCCTTGTCAGTTATTGGTTTACCTTATAGTGCTTGTTTGTCTCATCTGCTGAGTAATTTTTCAAAAACTGCAAGATATTCTCTGGCACCTTATTCTTTGCCATTGCAACTACTCTGTTAGTCCATTTGTTATCCCGTTAGCATTCCTTCTTAGCCTGGTTCATCTTTTCTATCTCCCACTTCTTCCTGCACTTCTTTCTTTTGATACCTTCCAAGACTTTGACATTCCACCACCAACTCACTTTATGTACGTCATTTTCATACCTGACTCATTCACACATAATACTCCTTTCCTTTACATTGAATCTAGAATATCCAGCCATTGTCATTTCAATCAAATTCCACCTTTGAACAAAATTATAGAATCTGAAAGCAAAATTCAAAACTTCTTTTTCTGTAGTGTACAATGTGTCTGATACCCTTCACTGCAGAGGACTTCATCCACTTACTCCTTTACTTAAGATAATCAGCTAGCTGATCACTGCACCATAGAGAGGGGAGCATTTCATCTGCAATAGCCTCCCTTTAATCAGTAAACATTTCAGTGAAATGCTTATTTATCAGCCAAGCAGCCATTGTTCACACACTCTTCTACCCTTTATCTTTCAGCACTGGGACTTTTACACACCAGGAATAGATTTATCAGACATTAAGGCAACTTGCCAGATTCTGTAATTGGAATCATGTGATTATAAGCCTCTGTTATTTAACCTATTTCTTTCAAACGTCATCTTGTTATCTGCAGTCGCACCAGGTGAAGCAACCTGTTTACATATGTAAGATACAGCGATTGCTTGCTAACAATCTGGGTATCGTCATCTTTACGTGCCAATAGTATTTCACACAATACTGCTACAGCTCAGTAAACTTGTATAAAAAGAGCAAATGAAGCTCTGTGAGGTAACAAAACTGACTGCAGAGAATAACTTTAGACAACATGGTTTATTAGCACAACAATGACCCTTTTAGTCTCATCAGTAATAAGTAACCAAAAATATTGCATTAAATGTTTGCTGTTATTGTTAACACTGTTCAAACTCATTAGGTAGGTAAAAGAAGTCATGTAATACATTTATTGGCTTTATAGAAAGTTTTCTCCAAAAGTCAAATAGACTATCAAAAGAAACCAAACTAATCTCTAAATAAAACAACATGTTATAATAATTAACAGCTGTCAGATACCCAACTGCAAAGCAAAAAGGCATTATCAATGCTCTAAAATGGTTTAACATCAGTAGGTGGAAAATCTTATGAGAAAATACTGCACAAGAACATTAATTACAGTCTCTGTCTTTGATACGTCTTGTCCATGCTTCATACATAACAGAATTATATAATCCAATTAAATCTAAGCACTTAAACTTGTTGTCCCACTGCATCTTTTTACCTTAAGCAAATGGAATCAGATCTTAAAACATAACTCTTCCTTGATATATACTCTGGTCCGGATTCCAAAAGATAGTTGCGAACAGCACAGCACGCTGAAGGAAGACTTCAGCTCTCCAGCTGCAGATGCGATTTCAGAAGCTGCACCACAAGCAGTCTGAGCACTTAACTATTCAGTGTAGGATAATTACAGATTTTATGCAATCCCATTATATTCCAAAACACACTGTGCATCGTCAATGCAACTTAAATGCAACAAACTGCAATGCCAACTCTGTTTCTGAAATCCTCAGTGAATACCATACTGCAGCTCAAGAAAAAGAAGCTATCCCCACGAAATCCAACAGAATCTGTAATAATGCCAACCAAAAAAAATGCTACTTGCAGTAAATGAACTGCAACAAGTTATGGTACTGCGTGCTATGGAGGAGGATGTGGCTGTGCATCCTAGAAGGCAGCCAGCTGGACAGAGAACATAGCTGCAACTAAGCCAATCTCAGATCTGGAAATCATTGACAGGTACCATACAGACAGCTGTTGTAGGCTGTATGCAGCATGTGTGCCCCATGCTTCTCGAAACAAAAGTCTGACTGAGCCTAGGTGTACTGGCATCTGGGACATTCTAAAGACACATGGGGGCTGCTGTAGGAGTTGTCATGGATAGCTGCCAGTTGTATCCTATTAAAACTCCTGGCAGAAATGTGCAACAAAGTAGATGAATACATAGCGTTTTCATCTACCCCCATGGAGAAGAGAACTGCTATGCACCAGTTCTATAACCTCACAAACTTCCCACATGTGCTTGGTGCAATAAACTGCATCCACATCCCTATTAAGACTTCCTTGCATCCAGAAGCAGACAGACACATCAATAGAAAGGGGTGGCCATTCCTGCACTACCAGATTGTGTATGCAGCAGATGGCAACATGACAAACACCATGGCAACACACCCTGGAAGTGTTCATGATGCTGCATATGGAGGGAAAGTAGTCTGAAGGCTGCATTCCAGCAAGGTGAAATACCTGAGGGACGACTACTGGGCAAGTACAGGAACACAGCTAGGGTGTAAGCTAAAGGCATTCCTACCAACATCATCCATGATGACAACATATGTGTCCACTCTCCACAACAGGTGACTGGGGTTATCCACTCGAGCTGTGGCTAATGACCCCCGTGCAGAGACCCAACAAACCATGCAGAGGGGACCTACAGTAGGCACACGCAACAATATGAAATACTTTGAGCATTTCTTTGGTGTACTGAAAGCTAGGTTAAGATGTCTGGACACATCCAGAGGTGCACTGCAATACACACCTAAAAAGGTAGCACAGATAATGACTGCATGTGCCATGCTACATGATATTCTAACAACAGCACATTGTGGTCTTCCAGCTGCAGGTGTGTTATCTACCCCAAGAATCCCAGATGTATGAAGATGACATTCCACAGCTATCAAGGGAGGAGCAGAAGAACACAGGAGCAGAAGAAACAGGCGTGGGTGACAGAGAGTGCAACCACAGGCCATGCCTAGGCAACACGGCAGCATCTTACACACACCTTTGAGTCCTGACAAGCCACATGTACAGAAGTACACATATTAAACATTCATTTTCAAGTGTTACCCCACGTGAGTAGCAGAGATTGCATCCATTGGCAATTACCCAGTAGATGTGCATACTGATCATCAGATATAACAATATTATATTAAGATACAACAGTATGAACATATACAAATCTATCACAACAGAGATCATCAGCTCAGGCCACAGCTGGCACAGGTATTCATACAGACTCATAGAGGCACATGTGTGTATGGCAGACAACAAGGGACAAACATATGTGAAACACATTTCTGTCTGTCCACTATCAAAAGCTGCAAACAGGAAACTAACACAGGCCATAATGCAAAACTATTGTCAGTATCACAAGCTATATATCAATGTAAAATATGGATTAACTTAAAGTACTAACTGGAGTTACCTATGGTTTGTAAAAAATGTCAGATTCCTGTGGCATGAGGGTTTGTAAAAATGTCAGATTCCTGTGGCATGAGACTTCATAACAACCACAGATGACAATGTCAGTGGTCTGCACAGCAGTCATCATCACCATGGGGTGAGATTGGCATTACTGGATCAACTCTCATTGTGTTACTCGAATGCAGTCTAGAGCACCCAAGCTGACAGCTCACATGATGGTCAGGTCTGTCCCACCACATATGGAAACACTTGACCCACATTGTTCCACAGAGGAGACTGATGGAGTGATGCCAAGATGTGGAGACACACTGTGGGAAGGAGAATGAATGTGAGTTGACTGTCTGGTCATGACTGATGGGCCCACATCAGCTGGGCCAGCAGCAGAAGTGTGTGCAGTAGTAGTATGGACATTGAAGCAAGATTTGGTTTGCTGAGAGGGGGCCTGCCTCTACCATGTGGCAAATGGCACAGTTAAGGCATGCAGATACATGCCCATACTACTTGCATTGCTGTAGCACTGCTGTAACCGGGGATTCAACTGACCATGCAACAGATAACATGCTTTCATTTTGTGCAACTAGTGATTCCATGACCTCTCTGTGTCTGTACTCCTGTCCTTCATGCAGCACACCCAGCCTGCATGCAACATGATCCATGGCACTGGCAAGTGCACAGATGTCAGATCCATGACATCACCGGGAATATTCATTTGCCTGTAGGAGTAGGTGGACACTCTGTAACACATGCTCATGCAGAGCAGCTACACACCTATGTCTACTGCAACAAGTAATATTGACATGTTATGGGGAAGTGTCAACATCACCTGCAGACTCAATATGGGGCTGTGATCCACATACCTTATCCTGTCCACCATCTAGTGTCCCTTCATTGTCAGAATTGCTGGACAAATTTTCCTCCACATATGGGGTTGCAGCCACATCCACATGACTCTCATCACTTGGATTGGACTGTATCACCAAGTCTGTGTCCTGTGTGCTAGAGGCCATGCTACCATATTGAGATACATCAGATCCCATATCAAGATAAGTGGATGGACTAATGGAGAATAAAGGCAGTGCATATGCTGAAAGAAGTGACAGATGAGACAGGTCAGGAAACCATGTTTGCATTGTGTGCTGTATATCTTTAATGATACACGCCATATATATCTCACTACAATGTTACAGATAATAATAACTTGAGACGTATCTCTGTGGACTATATGAAGACAGACATGACTGAACTCTCAGATTATGTGTCCCAGGCAGGTATGGCTCTATCCCTAAACATCATTCTACCTTCACCCAGGATGATGCCACAATATAAACAAAAAATGATCGACTTCAACAATTGGCTTAGCTAGTGGTGTCAGTCCAGGGGATCCAATATCTGTCAGCCTGGAAAAGCATGGACAACAGGCCATGCTGCTTTGCCAGTGATGGTCTCCACCTGTCTTTTCTATGCTTTCTTTTACTGGTGAAGGTGCTTGCCTCCCCCATAGTGCCTTTTTTAGGCAATGTCAAAACAACAAAATTTCCAACATAACAAAATCCACTTGAGAAAACTCAGGGTTCCGCTGCTTAATGCTAGGAATCTAAACATGAAGCTTCACTCCTTGGAAGCACTCCTCACCTTGGAAGATGCTGACATCTTCAGTCACTAAGACATGGTTCAAAGCCTCAGAGAGTGCCCTGGCCGTATAAGGCTACAATGCCTTCCACACATTCAGACATCAAAATGAGCATGAAAGAACCAACGTTGGAGGTATATCCATCTTGATTAAAGCAAAGAAAACCTTGAGACTGGTAAAACAGTACAATTCTTGCAAACATGTTCATGTAACTATAGGTAAAATACCCTACCACATTATTGCTATTCTATAGGACCCCCACCATGAACCAAGAAAAGTGCACTGCCTACCTGGACTTACTGGAGTCACTCACCATACAGCCCAACACCTTAGTCATGGGAGATTTCAACTATCCTTCCATCAACTGGCTGACATACATGAGCAGGAACATGCTTGCCCAGAGGTTCCTGGACCTTGTCACTAAAAATGGCCTGGAACATGATAGTCTGCACCCCCACAAGGGGGTCAAATGTCCTAGACATAGTACTCACCAACATGGGGGAGGGGTCACTGCACTCCCCCCCATGTGATGCCCTCCCAGTTAAGGTCGGACCATAAATCAGTCTCATTTATAGTAACTATTGAACCTGTCACCACCACATGAGCAAAAAAACTAAAAAACTTTTCCAATGCAAACCACAGCCTACTAAGTGATAGTATAAAAAGTTTTAACCCCCCCCCCCCGCAATCACAGACAACAATGACTCCTGTAAAAAGGTGTACACAAATGCCCTGTATAAACACTTAAGCAACTGTACAGACTCAGCTGCACCTGACCAGATTAAAACCAGGTCCTCCCAAAAAAAACAAGCCACCCTGGTGGACCTCAAGTATAAATAGGTTATATATCAAAAGGAAGAAACTGATGTCTAAGAACAAGAAGGAACTGACTAAGCAGAGGAAGAATTCCTTCCACAGCTTGAACAAGTCAATTGGAAATCTTGTAAAGTCCTCTAAAGCTAATTACAAAGCTAAAATAGTATTCCTAGCAAAGGATAATCATAAGGTATTCTTTAGCTATGTCCAAAATCTAAAATGGATGCCCAGCTTTGTGCCAAACTGGTAGTTGATGGTACCACTCATACTATACTGGAGAAAACTGGCAACCTGCTAGCTGACAGATTTACCACAAACTTCACCCCCTGTCCCCATCAGCCATACCCCAAAGCATACTTGACACCAGTTCTCTGCCTAGTATCTCTAGAGATCAGGTCATATCTGCACTCTCCAAGGCCAAAAATATGGCCTCAATGAGACCAGATAACATCTCAGGTTGCTTATTAAGCAATCTAAAACAGGACCTAGTGAATATGTAGTTAACTTGTCAAGTTATATTTTTAATGATACTGAAATGTGTGTGCTAAACAAGGGACTTAAATTTGTCCCTACGGTGGTTACTCGTTTGCACGACATTCAAAGGGATATGTTTTCTTTTTCCAGGAAGTTGCACTTGAAACATTTTTTTCAGTAAGAATAACAGTTCTGTAGTGGAAATGGATGATGAGAGTTTAGAAAGCTCCACAGATAGTTTCTACTCATGTGCTTCTGAAAATGAAAATAATGCATATTTTATGTTTGATACGTCGAATGTTCCTTCTCACAGTACTTTCATGCCTGAAAGTCTAAACGGGGATGTATGCCAATTTGTTAATCTAGTGAATTATTTCTCTGAGTCAGCATATAAAGAATTTATGAACAACAGGTCTAACATAGTTTACAATATGTCTAGTCAGGAATGGAAGGCTTTGTTAACTTTAAGTAAAAAGCATGATATTGTTTTCAAGCCTTCTGACAAGGGTAATAAACTGGTAGTTATGAGTTTTTCTAATTATTTGGATATGTGTATGAAGCACCTTTGTGATATTCACACATATAAGGTTGTGGAACCTAAAATCTTTTTTACAGCTATTGATGAATACATGGAACTGATTAATAAGGGACTAAGATTAGGTTATTTCTGTCAGTCAGATGTTAGAAAAAAGTTTCAAGTAAAAGGCTCCAAAATGGCGTTGTTTTACTGCCTGCCCAAAATTCATAAGAATTTGCACAAACCTCCTGGTAGGCCTATAGTATCAGGGTCAGATTATTTTTTACACAACTTAGGGGTCTTTTTACACCATTTTTTGTCCCCTCATGTTACTAAACTGTCTTCTTATATAAGTGATGTCTTTGATTTTCTGAACAAGGTAAAAAATGTTAAGATAAGTCGTGACATGATATGGGTCAGTATTGATGTAAAAAGTTTATATACAAGCATTAGACATGAATTTGGTTTGGAAGCTTTAAGGTTTTTCTTAGGAAATTCACCTGCATCAGAATATGTGATAGAAATGGTTTATTTTTGTTTAACACATAATTTTTTTGAGTTTAATAATGTGTTATATCATCAGTTACAAGGCACAGCAATGGGGGCTTCATTTGCCCCCATGTATGCAAATCTTTTTATGGGTTTTTTTTTAAACAAATGTGATTTATAAACAAAGATTTTTTCAAGAACATGTTATTTGTTATTTTAGGTACGTTGATGATTTAATTTTTTTGGTGGATAGTGACAGAGATGAAATTATTGAATTTTTCAATAAAATTAATGTCAATAAATACTATATCCAATTTGATGGCCTGAATATTGGACATATTTCCTTCTTGGATGTAGTATTAGACATTTCAGATGGAGAGAATATTATAACTTCGCCCAATAAAAAATTTGAAGGGACTTGTCAGTATTTACATGCTAATAGTGGGCACCCCTTCCATGTAATTGAGGCTTTACCGTATGGTGAAATGTTACGGATTTTTAGGTTATGCAATAGATCTGACATCTTCCATAAAGAAATGTGCCTCTTAGTGGAATCTTTTTCTACTCGAGGTTATGGCAAGAATATTTTGAATAAAAGTTTTATAAGATTGTGCACAGGGGTTAAACCTAGACAGGAAGTATCTATTTTCCAGAATACTGGTAGTAGGATAAAACATGATAATATAAACCAAACTAGGGAAAATATCTATTTTGTAACTACTTACGGATGTTTTACTAAACATTTTCTTGATATTGTTAGCCAATTTTGGCTCTATTTTAGTTCCCTTAGGAATGTTCAACAATGGCTTGATGTAAATATGAAGTTTTCCTACCGTAAGGGAAAGAATATAAAAAATTTTCTTGTAAAATCTAAGATTATGATGCCCTTACCAAGAATGTACATGGAACCTGTTAAAGTTGGGACTTTTCCCTGTGGGAAATGTAAAGTTTGTAAACACATTGTATCCAACTTTGACTTTATTAATAAGGTTAAATTTGATAGTAGGGGTGTATTTAATTGTAATTCTGTGGGTGTCATTTATGCTCTACAATGCCCCTGCAATAAGTTTTACGTTGGTGAAACGAAGAGGGCTTTTAAAGTAAGATTTTTAGAGCATTTAAGAGACATCAAAAATGGGAAAGAAGACAGCCCAGTTGCAAAACATTTTTTAGAAGCTCATAATAAATGTATTGATGGTTTGAAAGGAACTGTTCTAGAACAAGTATGTGTCTCTATGTTCAATAATACTGATGTTAAAACTGTGTTAGTGCATAAAGAAACTGTATATATTTTAAAATTCAAAACCATGTTTCCTTTTGGGCTAAATGAAGAGCTCAATTGGAGAGTATTAGCTTGTTGAATTGTTGTTTCAATTGATTAATTGTTTAATTATTCTTTCCTGCTGGTGTATATATACTGCTGTTTTATGTAAGTGTTTCATTCTCCTTGAAGGCTTTGGCCGAGACGTCAGAGAAAGAGATTTTCTTGTTTTAATAAATCCTGGTGGAACTTGTTCCTGTTGTTTTTTGTTATCTGGTTTGGTTCCTGTTGTTCCAGCTTCATGCAGATACATGCCCATACTACTGCATTGCTGTAGCACTGCTGTAACCGGGGATTCAACTGACCATGCAACAGATAACATGCTTTCATTTTGTGCAGCTAGTGATTCCATGACCTCTCTGTGTCTGTACTCCTGTCCTTCATGCAGCACACCCAGCCTGCATGCAACATGATCCATGGCACTGGCAAGTGCACAGATGTCAGATCAATGACATCACCGGGAATATTCATTTGCCTGTAGGAGTAGGTGGACACCCTGTAACACATGCCCATGCAGAGCAGCTACACACCTATGTCTACTGCAACAAGTAATATTGACATGTTATGGGGAAGTGTCAACATCACCTGCAGACTCAATATGGGGCTGTGATCCACATACCTTATCCTGTCCACCATCTAGTGTCCCTTCATTGTCAGAATTGCTGGACAAATTTTCCTCCACATGTGGAGTTGCAGCCACATCCACATGACTCTCATCACTTGGGTTGGACTGTATCACCAAGTCTGTGTCCTGTGTGCTAGAGGCCATGCTACCATACTGAGATACATCAGATCCCATATCAAGATAAGTGGATGGACTAATGGAGAATAAAGGCAGTGCATATGCTGAAAGAAGTGACAGATGAGACAGGTCAGGAAACCATGTTTGCATCGTGTGCTGTCTATCTTTAATGATACATGCCATATATATCTCACTACAATGTTACAGATAATAATAACTTGAGACGTATCTCTGTGGACTATATGAAGACAGACATGACTGAACTCTCAGATTATGTGTCCCAGGCAGGTATGGCTCTATCCCTAAACATCATTCTACCTTCACCCAGGATGATGCCACAATATAAACAAAAAATGATCGACTTCAACAATTGGCTTAGCTAGTGGTGTCAGTCCAGGGGATTCAATATCTGTCAGCCTGGAAAAGCATGGACAACAGGCCATACTGCTTTGCCAGTGATGGTCTCCACCTGTCTTTTCTATGCTTTCTTTTACTGGTGAAGGTGTTTGCCTCCCCCATAGTGCCTTTTTTAGGCAATGTCAAAACAATAAAATTTCCAACATAACAAAATCCACTTGGGAAAACTCAGGGTTCCGCTGCTTAATGCTAGGAATCTAAACATGAAGCTTCACTCCTTGGAAGCACTCCTCGCCTTGGAAGATGCTGACATCTTCAGTCACTAAGACATGGTTCAAAGCCTCAGAGAGTGCCTTGGCCGTATAAGGCTACAATGCCTTCCACACATTCAGACATCAAAATGAGCATGAAAGAACCAAAGGTGGAGGTATATCCATCTTGATTAAAGCAAAGAAAACCTTGAGACTGGTAAAACAGTACAATTCTTGCAAACATGTTCATGTAACTATAGGTAAAATACCCTACCACATTATTGCTATTCTATAGGACCCCCACCATGAACCAAGAAAAGTGCACTGCCTACCTGGACTTACTGGAGTCACTCACCATACAGCCCAACACCTTAGTCATGGGAGATTTCAACTATCCTTCCATCAACTGGCTGACATACATGAGCAGGAACATGCTTGCCCAGAGGTTCCTGGACCTTGTCACTAAAAATGGCCTGGAACATGATAGTCTGCACCCCCACAAGGGGGTCAAATGTCCTAGACATAGTACTCACCAACATGGGGGAGGGGTCACTGCACTCCCCCTCCCATGTGATGCCCTCTCAGTTAAGGTCGGACCATAAATCAGTCTCATTTGAAGTAACTATTGAACCTGACACCACCACATGAGCAAAAAAACTAAAAAACTGTTCCAATGCAAACCACAGCCTACTAAGTGATAGTATCAAAAGTTTTAACCCCTCCCCCCCCGCAATCACAGACAACAATGACTCCTGTGAAAAGGTGTACACAAATTCCCTGTATAAACACTTAAGCAACTGTACAGACTCAGCTGCACCTGACCAGATTAAAACCAGGTCCTCCCAAAAAAAACAAGCCACCCTGGTGGACCTCAAGTATAAATAGGTTATATATCAAAAGGAAGAAACTGATGTCTAAGAACAAGAAGGAACTGACTAAGCAGAGGAAGAATTCCTTCCACAGCTTGAACAAGTCAATTGGAAATCTTGTAAAGTCCTCTAAAGCTAATTACAAAGCTAAAATAGTATTCCTAGCTAAGGATAATCATAAGGTATTCTTTAGCTATGTCCAAAATCTAAAATGGATGCCCCGCTTTGTGCCAAACTGGTAGCTGATGGTACCACTCATACTATACTGGAGAAAACTGGCAACCTGCTAGCTGACAGATTTACCACAAACTTCACCCCCTGTCCCCATCAGCCATACCCCAAAGCATACTTGACACCAGTTCTCTGCCTAGTATCTCTAGAGATCAGGTCATATATGCACTCTCCAAGGCCAAAAATATGGCCTCAATGAGACCAGATAACATCTCAGGTTGCTTATTAAGCAATCTAAAACAGGACCTAGTGGAGCCACTTGGCATTCTCTTTAACCATAGCCTGAGAACTGGCTTTGTTCTAACAGAGTGGAGAACAGCAACAGTAATCCCCTTACACAAAGGGGGACCATCATCCGACCCTGGGAACTCTAGACCCATAAGTCTAACCAGCCTCATTTGCAAGGCTATGGAAACAATCATCATGGACCTTATCAACAAGGACGTAGGCGACCTTCAAACTTTATACCCAACACAGTTTGGTTTTGTTAAGGGTAGCTCATACTTATTATTAAACCTAGTAGACTTCTTCAAGAAAGTCGCCAAAGCCCTGGAAGAAGGAAAGACAGTACATATGGCCTATCTTGACCTAGCCAAGGGTTTTGACACAATCCCCCACTCAGGCATCCTTGAGAAACTCTCCCAGCTGGGAATTAACCCTTACATCACTAGATGGATATCCAAATGGCTCACCGAAAGAACACATACTGTCAAAGTTGGTGACTCCACCTCTACCAGTAGACCTGTCATCAGTGGCATACCACAAGGATCTGTGCTGGACCCTTTACTGTTTGAAATCTATTTCTTGGAAGTCCAGGCTAAAGTAAACAGCCTTTGGCTTACCAAGTTTGCTGATGATTACAAATTGGGTGCAATCTGAGTCCCCTAACAATGTTAACAATTTACAGGAGGGACTAAAGCAGACAAATGACTGGTGCCAAAGCCATGAATTCTCTGCTAATTACAATATTGACAGCACCTCCCTAAGTTCAAACCCAGTGGTGCAAGATCTGAGAACACAGATAGATAGCAATCTGAACTTCGATCACCAAGTTTCCACAGTGGTAAGGAAAGCCTTTTACATTGCACATCTCATAAGTAAGGGCATTGTATCTAGGACTAAGGATGTTATAACTCCACTGTACTTGACCCTCATCAGACTATTAACAGAGTACAGTGCTCCCTTCTGCATGTACCTCACCAGACACCTGCAACAGCTGGAGAGACCACAGAGGTTTCTCACCAAGAAAATACAGGACCTCCAAACCATGTCTTATGTGGATAGACTGAAAGCCCTGTCACTGTACTCTGTATCATATAGGCTGCTGAGAAGTGACTTGTGCCTGACATACAGAGTAATCTCTGACCCTGCCCTGGTGTAAATGCTGCACATTCACAAGTCAAATGGCACAAGACTTCATTCCTTCATACTGTATTTCCTGCCCATCCAAGGAATCTTCATCCATTTTAGCGCAAAACATCTATTATAATTTTGTTCTCGTGTGGGGAAAAATTGTCACCCTTAGGTCTGTTTATCATCTGAAAGATGGTTATATGCAGATAGTTAATTTATGTAGAGCCCCCCCCCCCCATATGGAGATGATTATGTTTACAGCTTATGCAAATTTATCCCCTCTGCAAAATTTTAGGAAATAGTCCCTGTGCCATATAGTACTCTGACATATAAAACCAAATGTGATATGAAAATATTGCATGAATACATAACACTTGGAACAACAACATAAGTTGTGATATCTATAGAGGCGTTCTGTGGAATCTAAACCCCCTACAGAAGATATCACAGCACTGGAGGTCAAAACACAGCAGTATTGTGTGCCACATGATCCACAAGTTCCACATGCATTTCACATTAACAAATGTGTGATGGCTGTAGCTGTAATGCAATCTGAGACAAAACAGACAACCTGTGTAAAAAATCAGTCATATGAAACGTCATACATGATGAGCTTATATCAACATAATTACTGAACAGTGAATGCCATCCACATCAGCACAGAGTATATGAAAATTACCAATTGAAAAACTTATAGAAAGCATCAGAAAATTAATGTATCAGTAAGCAGGCCACAGACAGTACATGGTAAGCAAACATAAACATGGATTCTTTTTGTATTGAGTCAATAGTTCTAATACATTTTTTAAGAAGCATCAATAAATATCTGTAACAGCAATACAAACACATACTACATAGCAGCATACAGATAATGTTGGAATCTGTAGTTTTCCATATGTATACCACAGAGTCGATGGAGTCACCAGAAATATATATGCAAAATCTGTGAGTACGCCTTTTTGTACTGCTCAGTTGTGTTGTTTAAATCTGCCTGTATAACTGCATGTGAGAAAGTACTGCATGTTGCTGATACAGATATAACCACATATATGCATACAGGTAATTCCCACATTCCTCCAGTAAGTCACAAACATTTTTCATAATGCACACATTTTTCCATAAATGCATCAATCTAACCATATGCGCATACTTTGATAAGAAGTAATGTTAACATAGGTTTATAAGGAAGTAAAACATTTCACAACAGAGTAATGCTAGCAGATGCAAAATTACCTTTGCAGCTACCTATGAGTCAGGTATAACTGAAAGCAAGACCAACTATGTATATACATCTTTTAACTCCCAATTTTGCCATACATAATTAATGAAGTTCATTAAAATTCAAGGTTTCGGAATCCTACTTGTGTACATCCACTTAAGTTTTCAAAATTCGGCACATTCATGAAGATCAGAGTGTAACAGGAAGGTGCTCCACACAAATGCCCAGTAAGTATCATTAAATGGGACCATATGTAGCACATGCCCATTATCTTCTAAGGATCTGCTAACATACTATAAGTGTCACTGTTAAATAATGATTCTGATGCATTCACAGATTACACCATTGCTATCAGCAAACTGAGTGAGACCTCAGGAAGTAATTCGTTGAAATGTGACCTATCCAATTCATCTACATTATCATCAAGATGGCTACTTCCAGAAGACTTTGATGTGTCTGATCATCCAACTGGATGAAGGAGGAGACCACCCAGATACTGACTGTCTATGCTGGAGTGAAGTATCACATGAGAGTCAAACCATGGGACTTCTCAGGGGATCGATATTTGGAACCAGATTGTGAGGGAACATTGACGATGTACAGGAATCTACTGGACTGGAGTGTAAGTTCAGTACTGCTACAGTGACTTGTATTTGAGGGACACAAAGCAGCTTCATCGGAGGGTCACCTAGACATTCCTAAGGAATTCAGAGATATAGCCGTGTCCCAGATATGCAAAAATATGCTGAGAATAAAAATAGAATGGTACAATAACAAGAAACTACTAAAAAACAAAAAAAGTACTGAAACTAACACAGCTGAAGGTAAAACAAAAAAATTTAATGCACTCAAAAGAGAATTAGCGCTTTCACAGTGTGCTCTCACCGCTTCATCAGACCTGTATCCCAGATATATTACATGTATGCCTTTTAAAACCATTAAGTCACTGTTCTGACAATTAGCTCATCTGCATAGTTAAGAAGGCAATGTGACTGTTCTCCTTGTAATTATGGGCTCTATTCCGACAGGGTTTATTTGTTTAATAATGTTTATCATGTACATAATATTGAACATAGCAGCTGTATCTGTTTTCCAACATATAAGGACATCAATTCACACAACCAGTAGAGCCATGTATCACTGATGCCTATAACACCTGGACCACTGATAACTATGCATTTCTTTGTTATCCATAATACTTTGACATTATTGCTTAGCCTACCAGTCTATGTGTGAATACAAACTCATAAATAACTTTATTAGTCCGTTCTGCTTTACAAAGTGAACATTATCATTAAAGTCCCATTTATTTAAAACAAGAGCAATGTATTTCTGACTGTCTAAACATATGCTCTATATTGTAAAACGTGATGATATCTGGCAGTTTTGTGGAGCATGAGTCTATAGCATTTATGTGGCAGATGTTTCTATATTCATCTGCTATCCGCAGGAATACAGATACATACTCACAATATTATTTTTTTCAGAATGAAAGTGTGACGACTGTTTGCTCAGCCTGTAAAGCAACAGGCTAGAATAAATTTATCTTGGCTAGGTGTGAGTTGAAATCCACATAGGAAAGTGCCCTTGTTATATTCAGATCATTGTGTTTTTCAAACAGTTTCCAAAATTTTTATTTTTATTTTGTTTTATTTTCCATTTGATTACCGGGTTAGTCCGACTTGACACATGGTGACCGTTTTCAGCAGAGGCCTGTGGAGAAAAGCTCCAGATATGTAGTAAATAAATTATAAAAAAACAATAAAATAATTATTAAAATAAAAATTGCTGAGTTAAACTTTTAAAGGCCATAATGAGTGGTGAGACTCTTGAAAACTTGTTTAGTATCTACTTATCAGAAAGTGTTGCTGGATCATGAATTCATACCTGTCGACCTCTTAATGTAAGAAATCTGAACAAAGCCAATAATAATGGGGGAACAAGGCCCAAAAATTGGGACATATTCTAATACTGCTCTTTTAAACTTAGAAAGTTGCTAAAATAACATATTTTGGGTTCACACATATTTTCTGAGGGATATGAAGTCTGAAACACAAATGTTTGTCATCATTTAGTGACTTAGGTTCTCAATGATTTGCTAGAAAATAAATAAATTATATGTGGAATAGCCCAAAAATATGAGGCAAAAATCTGGCTCTACATACCTGCTTATTGATATTAATGGTTATTTTGAGCATGCTTATGACTACCTTGATTATATTTGTTGGATTTTTATGAATATCTCCATAATTTGTAGTGTTCTGCCAACAGCATCTCTTTTACTACAGTGTTATGTTTAAAACTTGGAACAGACTGGTATATTCTTAGTGGAATATGTTAACATTTGCAAGATGAATTTCATGTATAACTGTGTCATTCTTTATTAATTTGAATTCAACATCCTTCTCATCCTTATATTTGGAAAGATTGAGATGGCAAGACATACATTTTGAGAGTAGAATAGGGAGATACCATGATATCATGGATAATCTGGAGTTATAATTTTGACTTTGCCAATAAATATCTGTACATGTTTTAAGTCATCCCACATAAAATGCATTAATGTGTCCATGATGTA
This sequence comes from Protopterus annectens, assembly GCF_019279795.1. Lineage (NCBI taxonomy): Eukaryota > Metazoa > Chordata > Ceratodontiformes > Protopteridae > Protopterus > Protopterus annectens. The sequence goes on from NC_056734.1 coordinate 471,083,458, forward strand.
GTTATCTAACAGTAGTTATGTGTAACATGAGAGTGTTCCACTCTCTGAGTAATGAAAGTTTGCAGTTGTGTTTTTGTGTTGTTACCACTGTGCTGACATGCATTAATGCTTGCAATGTTATGCTGACATGCATTAATGCTTACAATGTTATACTAACATGCATTAATGCTTACAATGTTATACTGACATGCATTAATGCTTGCAATGTTATGGTGACACGCATTAATGCTTGCAATGTTATGCTGACACATTAATGCTTGCAATGTTATGGTGACACGCATTAATGCTTGCAATGTTATGCTTAGATGCATTAATGTATTAATGTATTTGTAAACATAAGCCATGATCCCTGTTAGTACCTCATCCCTGCACATTCATACCTCCAGTTCTTTTCACTGCTTTCCTACTGTACAACCTCGTGCAGGATGGATTAGCTTGGCAGATTGGTGTCAGGGTTGAAGTTTGGACATAGCTTAGAGTTGCAGGTCTAAATATCAGGTCCTCCACTTTGTGATCAATTAATTTCAATATGTAAAGGATTGTGTGTGTGTAATATTCCAAAATGTATATGGTGATTCTGTGTTGTTGTTCAAGTTAAAATATAAAGAACCAGATCTGTGCAATGTATATCACCATGTTACAACATTCGTACACACTCTTTACTTTTAGCAGGTGATGAGGACTGTAGTCATAATCTGCCCTGTGCATCGATGCACAGACTGGACGAGCAGTACAGGGAGAGAAGTACATTGAAGTTCGTCAATTACTTTGTCTGTCTTTGTAAATAAAATAGATGTCATCATTGTTACAGGCTTGTATTGTTGACATTACCATGTCTACTATATATAATGCAGGAATACCCATCATGCATCATTAAGGTAAGTGCAATACCTGTGTTTTACAAGTGTGAATCACCTAAAACTATGTTTACATATCATTTAGCAGTAATCCATGTTTGCTGTAGATAACTTTTGAAGTGCAGACCACAACCTAAATGACAGTCAATTATGTGAAATTGTTACAGTGCTTCTGGTGTGGATGTTTAACATACAAGTTAATAGTGCTTTGATTGCTATTTATAATGTAAGTATCGGTGTACTTGTATGTGTGGAAATAGCTCTCAGTGAGTTATCTTTTATGCATATCCTGTCTATTTACATGTTCATAGGCATTCCTTTTCAACATTTCTGTCTGTTACATAATCAGCAAGCCAAATCATGTTATTTACATTTTGCAAGGTAGCGATTGCCAATAAATGTATGTAGGCCACTCAGACAATTGTAGACAGACAATACTGCTTGTATAACATATACTAGGTTTTCATGTGTCACAGGTTGTCTCTGTGTTTAGGATTGTACATTATTTCTAGTGTGTTGTGTTGTATTCCAAAAACTGATGTGGGGTCAGCTAATGACCATGTTGCCTTGCTCAGGTCTTTTGCACATGGTTATTGTATTTCCCATTGGATTGTCATCTCACCATATCTTTATTATAGCAATATGTTAACTGGTGGCTGCTCATGTGAATCATTACATGCACAGACACTTGGAATACAGTTGACATTCACATACTAACATAAATGTGCAGGACCCAAATGCAGTGGAAGAAACATGGAAATAGTGATATTCTTTCAGTCAGCTGAACAATTTACTGAGGTATACATCAGTATTAAACAGTGCAGGTCTCACTACTGCTGTTATGTTGTCATTTCCCAGTGATGTTTTACAGGGTAGTCTCATGTGCATGTTGCATGACACAGTGTCATGGTATGCTTAATAATTAGGTTAATTGATTATGTGAGCGGATTGGCTGAACTGTTTTTTAAAAATAGCATGCTCTGCTGATGATTTTATACATTGAGAAAGAGTTTTACTCGAAAGCTTTGTATTGTATGCTGTCTGACCATTAAACATTGCGGTGAATATTGTTTTTTTGCTTTTGTTCTACATTATTACTTGACGTTCTTTGGCTTAAAGGTGCTTTTGTGCTTTTTTACTGTTGTTTGGACTTTTGGCACCTTATAGCACGCTATTGTCTAATGGAAAGCCAACCTGAACGTTCGCTCACTACTACTGCTCAGGTAAATTTTGCCCAGTGCACCATAAGCAGAATGGAGAGGATTTATGGTTTTTTGAAAATTAATTAAGAACCAGCTGCTTAACATGTTTGTTTCTGCTGCCGATGGAGGTAATTCGTCTATTCTATCTAACATAGCATTGGCAACTAATGTTAATGAGATAGACAAGCTACAACAAATTTGGAAGACTTTGAAATTTAAAACAGAACAATATAAAAGACTGCAATGGCAAAGGTTCAGCTTCAATGTCTATCTACAGCTTGGCATAGCACCTAGGGGACTTAGAATAATAAAAATGCCGACGTATGGTAACAAATATCCTGGTCTGCTTTTGAAATGGCAGGAGCTTAACTTACATCTCAGTGCACAATATATGAAGTTAATGAATGACGTTTTTTAGTAAAGAAGAGACTGATTTAATAAAAGAAATCCATGAGTTAGAGATTAGTGTCATTCAATCGCCCAATTTTGCAGCAGTTATGTATGATTATGATTGCTTGTTACAACAGCTCAAAATATTTAAAGATGGGTTAATAGCTACCAAGAAACATAAATTAACCCAAGATATCAATGACTTTAAAAATAAAAATATTTTTTTCCAGCCTAAACTACCTCAATTGACTGACATGAAGAGATCTAGTATGTCCAACCAATCAGAGACCGTAACAGAGACAACACCTTCTATTATTATCCAATCCAAATAAGAGAATACCAGTAATGTGAATGGCTGTGTTGCTGAGGAAGGCTGCCAATTGCTGAATAGTATTGAGGCAGACCTGCCCACCAGTGTCGAACCAGCGAAATATGGAGAAAAACCTTCAGAAATGGATAAATTTGTTTCCCCACAGCTGTTTGAACAACTACAAAAGAATAATGATATAATTAAAAGCCCTCAATGTAATTTTTTAGCTCAAATACGCTTCTCACTACAACAGCCCATTGCAGTGAGAGAGAGAAGCACCGGGAGAAGTATGAGCAGGAAACGAGGAAGAAACGGAATATAGGACGAGAACAGCCAAAAGAAGTTGTATTCCAAGGTAGGACAGAAACTTCAGTACAATAAGCTGAGGAAATAACTATATCTAGAACTGATATGCTAGAGAATCTACAGACAAATGTATTGAATCTCTCTGACTATATTTTGAATGAAAATGAGAAGCAATTGTTAGCAAAAGGGCTTTTATTTGTACCTGCTGCATCTGGTGATTTAACTGAATTATTAACTGATTTAAGACTTTTTTCCAGATCTTTGGATCTGAAACTTTTATTTAAAAGTAATACATCTACTGAGTTGTTGCTTAAATGCGTTAGCACTTTTATACCACATAGTGCTCCTATAGTAAAAGCATTTACTCATATGTGTGAACAAGATATATATGATGCTTTTTTTAAACAAAAAAATAGATTTTTTTTAATCTTATGAATGGTGAAAGGCATGCATTAACTTCACTACTTATGAATGATAATTTGATTATTAAGCCTGCAAATAAGGGTGGCATGATTGTTCTAATGAATACTTCTCAGTATATTAGTAGTATGAACGAATTTTTATCTGATGGTCAGACACTTGTCTTAGTAAATGTTTTATATGTTAATAAGGTTATTGCTAAAGTGAAAGGTTTTTTATATGACCTACTGATGGAAACTAGTATTAGTTCTGAGACATAATTATTTATATTTAGCTAACCCTGTCATCCCATTCATATACGGCCTACCTAAAATTCACAAATCTCTTATTACATCTCCTATGAGACCTATAGTCTCTGGTAGCAAATGGATTACTGTAGCCATTTCTAAGTATTTAGATAGACAGCTAGCTCCCCTACTTCAGTTTAGCCATAGTTTCATCAAAGAAACTGGTGATTTCTTGCTATCACTAAAGGAATGGTGCACGAATAATGAAGTTACTAATACCTGGCTTGTAACTATGGATGTGAGATCACTTTTTACTGTGATTCCAAATTCTTTTGGTATTGAAGCAATTAGAGAATTCCTTATTGTACACAGTGGATTTTCCCGTTCGATTCTCGGCTGGAGCACCTTCTGTGTGGAGTCTGCATGTCCTCCCCGCGGTCGAGTGGCGTTCGAAAGACATGCATGAATGGGCGTGCCTTTGTTGAAGGTTGGGCATCGGGCTGGCACCTCAGCACTGTAAAAATCTACTGCCAATCATTAGCGGACTGGAGTTCTGCTGTGGCAACCCCTAACCAGGAAAAGCCGAAAGAAGAACAACAGTGGATTTTCTCCATCTAAGATGCAACTACTGTGTCAAATGCTAGAATGCGTTTTAGAGAACAATGTGTTTAGCTGTGGGGACAATTATTTCCATCAGAAACAAGAGGTTGCGATGGGGACTCCTGTCGCTAATACCTATGCGAATATGGTATTAACTAGATGGGAAGAAGAACATATTTATCATGATACTTCAGCCAACTTTAGGAATACTAGCTTAGTTCTATATAAATGTTTTGTGGATGATATTTTCCTTTTGTGGAATAACAGTGATTGCCATTTAGTTACTTATAAAGAATATCTAGAATCCATTACTATTTTCTATTGTTTGATTTGAAATATTCATTTGAATCTATAGTTTTTTTGGATATCACTATACTGAAAGAAAATAATACATTAATCACCGTCATACATAGAAAAACTGTACAGGTATCTAAATATGTCCATTCTACAAGTATGCCTCCTAAGCACACATTTAAGTGAGTAGTGAAAAGCCAGTTTATGAGAGCCAGTAGGCTTCGTACAAAGGATGATACATTCTTTTAGGAAATGGATGTGATGGCAACAGATTTTGCTAACAGATGTTATAATATAAATGTGACTGAACAATCTAAGAAAGAAGTGACATCTATGAGGAGGACTGTAACTAAACCTTATATATTGAGATCCAATGATGAGCCTACTACTTGTAAAACTAACTATAACAGTAGAATTAGTTATATAATGAAATATAACAGACATTCAGATACTATACAGAAAATTATTAAGAAAGATTGGACTATATTGACATCTAATCCAGAAACTAATGAACTGATAGGTACTACACCACGTTTTATGTACAAATGAGAAAATAACCTTAAACAATTGTTATACTGTAAAGATGTTAGTATGAAGAAGTGTGTTAGGACATCTGTAGGAAGACTAGGGACAGTGCCTTCTCTGAATTGTGCACACCATAATGATATAAATACAAATATTTTTTTTATACATCCTTTAAATGGTAAATTGTTTCAGTTTCAAGCTAGGGGCACATGTAATACAATAAATGTGGTATATTTTGCTAACTGTATCCAATGCAGCTGCTTCTATATAGGAAAGACTAACCAAAAAATTAAAGGATAGAATCAGCTCGCATTTATCATAGGTTCATAGATTAGTACTAGGCTAATTGCCCTTGTGAGCTATTTTAAGCCTAGCCAATTATCCCATGTGAGAATTAAACCCTGCATCCTATGTCTGTAAGGTAAACACCTTAACCATTATGCCAACCTCCCACCTCCCATCAGATATACGAAGAAATGTTATAACAAATGCCCTAGCTAAACATGTGCATAACAATGATTTAACACATAAATTTAAGTTTAGAATTTTACAAGTAATTCACCAAAATCCTAAAGGTGGTGACTTCATGAATAAAACTGAGCTAATGGAATATAAATGGATTAATTTATTTTGAGCAGACCATCATCCAGGACTTAATTCTGCCACTAGCATTAAACCTGTCCTAAAAGAGAGACATGAATTAGTTTGAGTTTTTTAGTTAATATATGTGTTAGTTCATGTCATATATGTATTTATATATATTTTTATACTTTCTATACATTTTTATATAACCAATGTATGTATTTAAATGACTATATATCTAGGAGATAGGGCACTTTAACTTAGTAATTAGGTTAATTGATTATGTGAGCGGATTGGTTGAACTGTTTTTTTTTTTAAATGGCATGCTCTGCTGATAATTTTATACATTGAGAAAGAGTTTTACTCGAAAGCTTTGTATTGTATGCTGTCTGACCATTAAATGTTGCCGTGAATATTTCATTTTTTTCTGCTTAAGTAGTATCATGTATGCATATGTAATTTCTGTCCTGTGTTATGATTCACTTTGACAGAGAATGGGACCACTGCCAGAGTTCTCCAATGATGATGATGACCATAACAGAGATGAGCATGATGGTGAGGAAGCTGGATCTGCATTTGCCATCATCCCTGCTGCCCCTGGAGGAGACAATGCTAGGCACCCCAACAAGATGATTATCAGGAGGAGATCCAGGATGTAGTGACCGATGTGTTTCATACACAGATGAGCAACATGATAGGGAATATCTTCCAAGACATGGCACAGACTATATGTGACTCATTCAGGGAGATAGCCCAAGTGATAGGTGATGTTCATCCCCATTAGGGCTGTCCCTCAGCTCTGTAAGTACTGTCTGTGTGATCCACTTGTGTAATGCTAACACCATGGTGTTTGCCATATCAGTGACTGGACTGTATTTGCACACTTATGCATTCATACCATTTTGCTGACATGCGTATGTAATACAGATCCAAACATACACTGCAGATGTCATGTGACATTTAGCACTATGTTTCAATAGGTGCATGGCACACATTACCACATTAATCTTTCATTCATCATTCAGCTGTCCATGAGTTTCAGCAGTTAACATGCAAGTACAGCTGCAGCAATTCCACTGTAAACATGTGTGGTACTGACAGCAACTCGCAAACAATATGTTATCCATATTTCACCAATACCACAGAGGTACAGGTATGATTTGTGGATTGCCATGTCATGTATGTGCAGCAGAAGGACATGTCCTTGTCCCGTTGTCTTGGATGACAGTTATCATGCTGTCCCACTGACATACTGGCATTGTGTGTGGCATGCGTTGGCAATGCTGATGCCATATTGTGTCATATAAATCTATCTCATACATGCAGGCAGTCCTGCTTTACTGAATGTATAGACTGCCAATGTAACATTCATGTATACACTGTGGTAATGATAATTTGTTCTGTAACAGTACAATATTTGGCCTATGTTACATTTCCACATCCATTCCTTATTCACATAAATTCACAAATTTTGGCAAATTGTGTACAAATTCAGTGATTTATGTACATGCCTCTGCACATATTCTGATAAATAGAGTACCACCAGTGTACCTTGGAACTATGAGTAGTCAGTGACTTCATATCAATGTGCTGTAATGTTGCTTATAAGACTGTCCTTTGCTCAGTCATAACCAGGGCCAGTGATAAATCACTGCAGGTGTTTATTCCAAAAGTTGTTTTACATTGGCATGACAGTACATATGTGTATGTGATTCTAATTCTTAGCTTGCTTACCTATGCCTCTTGCTTTTATATGGTTGCACAATACTGTGTGTGTGTGATTTATACGTGCCCATTTTTGTTGATGTCGACAATGCAGTCTGCCCATGTGACATACATTGGCTATTTACTTCAATGTAGTTTAGACTGAATTCAACACCACCCTATGTGGTGTACACATGCATTTGCAATGTGTCATCTTACATATTTTGTCCTGCTTTATCATTTGCCTATGGAGATTTGATGCCATGTCTTCCTTGATGTGGGCCCATGTTGTCCACCTGCCTTCCCCATTTGTAGGTATAGCAATTGTCTTGCAAATATGCACAGTATATGTTTATCTTTCTTGGAATTCTCATCCATTTTCATGCATTTCTTTTGTTACAGGGTCAATGTGTGCCAGCTCTATGGTCATTATACAGATGCAGGACATATGCACACAAGTCGCTGGCTACTGCTTGCAATACATCCTTGTTCTTGTTATACTTGTGTGTAACATATTAACCAGTGTATGCTGCTGAAATTCATGTGCACAACCTGATATTGTTTATATAGCATTAATCATAGATTTGTGACCATATATTATTATTACATGTCATCGGTGTGTGTATGTGTATTGACATCACTTTAAATTAATTTCCTAATAGGCCAATGAAGGTCATATATATACATATTCCTACAACTGTATGTTGCTTGTGATATGGCATATGTGTATGACATATGCATTCCATTGCATGTCTGTTTAGACTGTATACACCAACTTGTGTAGGTAGCAGTCAATTGCTGTTTGCACTGTGCTTGGTTGAGTGCCTTTCATATGCATGGTCAGAAGTTCTGTTCTATCCTTTGCTGGCATTAACGAGCATTTGGTGGGCTGTATTTGCTCATCTTGATGTTGCTTGGCTTACACCTGCATTGCTGACAGACTACTTGGATATTGGTTTATTTATCCATTGTATACTGTGATCCCTATTTATTACCTACACAACTACCATCAGTCATACACATCCAGATATGATTGCCACACAGTTTGCAAAATGCTATAATGTAATAGTGCATAAGTATGTATGTGTTTCTTTATTTCACCATGGCAGGTATTCATCTCCACCCATGTTATACAGTGTGTTGTCTATATAGCTTACCTCCCCTTACTGTTTATTTCCAACCTTTGTCTGTCAAGTGCTGTGATATTTCTTCTATGGGTATACCTACTGTGATGGCCTTCTCCTCCTCTTTCCCTTCCTTTACCTTTCCTTTCCTTTTATTCTAAAAAAAATAGAGCCTATTCCCACCAAATAGAAAAAAATGCCCATGTCCTGTGACTGTCCCTGAAATGTTCCTTTTCTAGCATACCTGTTCTGTGTTCCTCTTCTTCACCCATATCCCACATCTGCTTTCTAGTTCCCTATTTCCCTGGTTGTGTGCATTACTTGTGTTCCCAGCATGTCCTGCACCCATTGTTGGCTCCTGTTAGCTGTGGTGATGCGTCTATGATTGCTCTTCACCTTTATATATTTTTATTACAAATGTTATAGATTCTATCAAAATTCATAAGTGAGAGCCAATGTATTTTAATAATAAAGGACATAGACATTCCATAGTTGTCTCTAAGCTTACTGGAGAGATTCTGTTGTAGATAAGTATTTATGAATGTCAAGCAGCTTAGATTGTGATAATATTTCTGCAACTTTGTTAATGTACATCACACTTTGTGAGACATTTTTCATGACTTACAGAATAGCTGTGACTGATATACAGCATACTGTAAGCACTGAGAAAGTTGGTTATGTGCTGAGATATTCTAAGTTCACTCAGGAATATTTGCATATTACAGGCTTATCCGCAACTCTTGCGCGATTATCAGCACAATGCGCAGGATTCTGCAAACTTTATGGAATTCTTAACCACTGTCTTAACCACTGCCTTCCTCTACTTATTTATACCAGTTTGTATTGATCTTATACCCTTAATGGAACAAATACTCTTAGCACACTTTCCCCCTTCCCACACATTCCCCATTTCTCTTAGGTTTCCATTTTATTTCTGCCTATTCTACAATGCACTCCACTAATCTGCTTTCTCTACTTAAATATCTAACTACCCACCTTAAATAGCATTCCTAATATTATATGTACTGTAAATGATGTGAATTCCAAGCATTTGTAAATTGTAAAAGGCTCTCTTCAAAGTTTTATGAGAAATGTAAATGGATGGCATGCCAACAGTTTGGTTATCTTTCTTGTTTGTAACATTGTTGTAGCTGTGTCTGCATGTGTTGTTTTCCTCTAGAGACTTGAATCTGAAAATCGTCCATTGAAATCAGCACTGTGCCATTGTTAAACATGTCAAGTAAAATAAATGAATACTACATAAAAAGCTGAAGCAGCACTTTAACCCATCCAATGTATGTAACATGCACTTGTAGGTTTTCAGTCTGTATATTGTCTTTTGTACTGAGTACCATTACCTGCAGTTTAGGCAAAAAACATGGAACCATGCACAGTTTTATTTTTTTAAGCTGGAAAATTAGTTTTTTTTTACATTCTTAGTTTAAATTAATTTAGCTCAGAATCACATAAAAAGACTGGTGAAAAATTAGATGTAGAGTGATTTTTATGGTTGCAAAACTTCAAAAAAGATTGGTGAACAAGAAGACAGAGATGAACATATTAACCTCAGACTACACAAATGATGACTATCATATTTGTTTTATATTACTAAACACCAGAGTTTCTTTGTTCACTGTCTTTAGTAGTGATGCTGCACAAGGTATAAAAAAGAATGTTTAGCTTAGTCAGGTGGCTTTGTAACATTTCTCTGTTATTTGAATAAATTTATAGAGTGCCACTTAAAACCAGGCAAGTTAAAATCTGCTATAACAATCATTTCCCCTTCAGACATATACAAAGTGTTTTAAAAAAATTACAAAATTACATAGTTTTGAGTCTTGAGGTTTGTATCTAGATAAGAAGTAAATCTGTTGTAATATTCAGTGCGTCATTTTATTTATTATATTTGAGATAGATTCAACCGAAAGAGAGAGATGGAGAATTTAATTTCCTCTTTAATATAAATGCACATTCCACCTCAATGGTTTAAATAAACATTCTATTTTTAATTATGATCTTATAACCCTGAAACTGATGTACTCAGTCATTTCTTTTAACCTGCAGTCGGTTACACCAATTCATCACATAAGTCCTGTTTACTTTTGGGGCCTCCACCATTAGCATATGCCATCTTTATAAAGTTAGTTTTTAAGTAATCTCTCATTGATGTTGACATGCATAAACTTCTTGATTAAATTACTCGATTGTTTTTAAAAATGAATTTGCCAGTTTTCTATGTCTTTGCCTCTAAGGAAAGTAACTTACTTAAAACATTGCAAGTGCCCTTAGTTTTATCCCAAGTAACAATCTGATTTTGGTTGTGTTTATAACTTATAAAGTTAACTTGTAAATTTACCCCTAGTCTGGCCCCCATGTCCCTTACACTACAGAGGTCATCACCAAAAAAAGTATTATCCTAACACCCACGTATAAATCCTTAGGTACTTCCCTACTAAAAAAATGCCCCGATATAGACACCTGTGATACTCAGGACTCAAATGGTTTGGGATGCGAGGCTAGGCTTGTAAGAACCCTAGTGGTCATTAACCCAGAAACAATCTATGAACTTATTATGCAACTATCCCCCTCCCTACCTTGTTATGGAATCACCTATAATAAGAACAGTGTCTTAGTCGGTACCATCCTTACAGTTTTGCTCTTCTGAACAGAATGGATAAGATAATTTGAATGAGCTGAGATTGGGTGGTCAGTATAAGAACATATCTTAGTATTAGCCTTGATATTAAAAAGGCTGATTCTGCTTTCTAAAGCTTCCTGTGGAACATTTATCCTATTTCTTGTGTTTTCTGATTTCATAAATGTATCACTTAATGCCTTAAAATGCCAGCATGTCTTTTTACTACAATTTTTACTCGTAATTTTCTTGTTTAATTTTTTCTGTGAAACTGTTTGTAATGTGTCAGGTACTACCAGACCTGTCCGTCTTAAAGGAACACCTTTGTTAGCTTTATTTTTTTAAATTGATGACTTCAGTATTGTTGCCCTTTTTTGCTTTGCTATTCTGTCTCCCTACCATCTCTGTATAACCTTCAGTCAGACTATTGGTTTCTTAATGCAACTTTTGTTCCTATAAAGATTTTCTAAGTATAAAATTAACTGACACTGAGTAAATTAGTTCTGAAGCTTCTTTATGGCCTTCTTGTTCTGCTGTAAGGGACAATGTATTAAGCTGCAGTTTCTCTTTCTGGAAAGTCAAACAACAATTTCTTCATTTACTCTGCTCTCTCATATTTTGTCTTTCTTTTTTGTTCTCTTTTTCCATCTGTTCTTAATACTAATTGACTGGCTTCAGGAAACTATTTCCCTGATTATGACTAATCAGGAAACATATACTTTCAGAAAAAGAAGATTCATTTGAAATAAATCTGACTGAGGGATAATTGAACCACAGCCTTCCTCAGCCAGATCTTGTAATTTCCAAATAGACTTCTCAGTTCCTTTTTTAATATTTTAGGTTTCCTCTCAGTAAGAGATAAAATAATAAAGTGAGAAGGCTAAATGACTATACTCCCTTGATATCTGCTCAACAACATAAAGCATTTTACCTTCCAATACGTTTTTTAGATGTTCCAGTCTGTTGCTGTTTGTACAATTTGCATTGCTTAAAGCTTGAGATTTTCTTTGAAAGCAATCTTACAAACAGCAGTCTATTAAAAATATAATTTAGGAGATCATTGAGAACATCAGTACTAAACATTCACCTCTTTGAAAAAATAAATTCTAATTTAACAGATAATAGGAGTGAGTTATGTTTTTGTTTCAAAAGGATATAATTGCAAAAATTATAAAAGAGATGCAATTAACATCAATACAGAACATCATTTTAGCCATAGCATAGGTTCATAGGGAGGTACTAGGCTATCTGCCCAAAGGCATTTATAAGCCTAGCCAGAATGTGTTGGCTTTCGCCGCCCCCTTAGATTAGTTCCCTGTGCCTCTGTCCAGCAGAGCCACCGAAGTGATCCCCGGGGTAAAGTTTCTGTTTCCCATCCACTCGTCAAGGTTTCTCTTGAAGAGTGTTAGTGAGGAGCTCTGCCAAATGTAGACTGGAATCTTGTTCCAAAGCATGGGAAGTCTCTGGGGAAGGAATCTATCCCTCCAGCATGTCCTATTTATTGCTGTGGTGAGGTTTAAATCCCTAGAGTGTGTGGCTCGAGGGGATATGGTTTTCTTTTGGTGGAGCATGTCCATCAATTCTGGGTTGGACATGGCCTTGTATGTCAGGCAGAGATCACCTCTGAGTAGGAGGTATGCAACCAAGTACAGCTGGAGTTTCTTCAGTTGAGCTGCATAGGGCATCTGTTTGAGGCCAGTGATCCTCTTGGTGAGGTACTTCTGTGGTCTTTCCAGCGGTTGCAGGTGTCTTGTAAGGTACATCCCAAATGGGGCATTGTACTCTATGATGGGTCTGATGAGTGATGAGTAGAGGCGCACAATGACCTCTTTTGATCTGGATGCAAGGAAAGTAGTTACACAAAATGGAAATGTAAAATTGCTTTATCTTTTAATGAATTTATTTATTTGGCTAAAAATGTTTGCGAGAAAGAACTGTCAACCTTAAAAATTAAAACTTCTAATTTTACACATCAGTATAGATATTGGATAAAATTAAATGATTTGTTAGACAAATATTAATGGCTTGGTTTATTATATCAAATTTTGTTGTGGTCTTTTGTAAACAGTTATGATTTTTGTTGATTTTCTTGTTATTTAGGCTTGTACAGTTTTGTTTTTCATAAATTTAATAAAAATCATTTACCAGATAAAATGTAAGGAAAAAAATGAAGTAAAATTGTACAATTGTACTAAAGTTCTAAGAAACATAAACAGGAATTAAAAACAAAAGATTCTGGTATGATACTGAATTGTCATAATTAAAAACATTTTTAATAAAACAGAAACTTACATAATATAACCTCATTAAACATGCTAATATACTTGACAAACTGTCACAGAAAGAGTGATAAGAAGTGGTTATGCATGTCTTAGTGTTTTTGTATTTGCACACGCTCATATGTGAGCACTCAGCTAATGACCTGCCTGAGTTGTGAAAGGGGGAAACAGAGGTGTGGGAATATGGGAGAAAGTAAAACAACCGCTAGGTCACCAGTGAATGAGAGAAGAAGACTCAAGGAAACAGTCCCATGCATATATAGCAATTTTACTTCACTGTCAGGGATAGTATAGTTACATATGCTAAGCTGTACATTATCCTTGTTTAAACAAAGCTCACACACCACCTGTTTGCTTAACATAACCACAGTGCTGTACAAAGATGCAATTAGTGTGGAAGCTCCACTAACACAATTCCCTGCTGTGCAACAATAGTATAATACTGATGGTGTGTGTGTGTGTGTGTGTGTGTGTGTGTGTGTGTGTGTGTGTGTGTGTGTGTGTGTGTGTGTGTGTGTGTGTGTGTTTGAGCCATTAAAAGAATCTCAGGATTACTCAATTCAGATTATCTGTTGACTATTCTGCACTGATAATTGCATTGTGTAGCTGACAAACTTAATTCTGCCATCATGTCATACACTCTACTGTTCATCACACCTTTGCTTTATGGCAGTGACAGGTATGACATATATCTCCCCAACCTTCTCCTTCAGCTGCACAGTCTCTTGCAAGAAGTTTCAGCATCCATCACATAAAAAGCCTAAGAGGAGATGGTGGAAGATGTATTGCATATGTTGATCTCTCTGGAACTTGTGAATGACTTTATTTAAATTTTCCACAGTCTGGAGGGAATGGCAGTGGTTTCCCAATTTGGATGTGGATGCATACATCATGTGTGCTATCAACAGTGAAAGAATATGACAATTACACTAACAGAAATATACTATCATCATTGCATTCCCTTGGCATTCAAAGCCATTTTTATTTATATAACATTGCTTGTATGGCTGCTGTGGTGTTTGAAATAAGCTAGCACTTGGTGCTGTTAACTGAATGAACAGTTACTGTAGTCATTTTATAACTGTTGCACCAGGTAGTCTTAGAACTACATTTAAAAATAGGTACTAAAAACAACTGAAAAATAAAGACAATAGACACCTTGAAGTAACATTTTCATGATCTCATTATCTGTATATCCTCTGCAAATGTTGTCATCTTTTATCTTTACTTGCCTCATTTTTACTGTGTATTATGTTTGCTGCTTGAGCATCACCGATGCTGAAATGGCAGCCACTACTGTGTATGTGTTTTGTTGTGTACAAATGCTGTTCTGTGTACAAATATTTTTAACTGAATCCTTGACAGACAGTATGTAATCTGCATGGTGTCAGCATGCAGATGGTGTAACCATAGTTCCATGTCACATGTGTACCATGGTACACAGACATGCTACACTGTTCTATGTATACATTTTCAGGGATTGGTACGGCATTCTATGGCTTGATTTAAACCAAATGCCCTGTGTTGATTTCAACCACATTTTCTCCCTCTTGCACTATGCAATGTCTTGGAGAATGCAGTGTGTAAAACATATTATTTGTCACGTATAACACATCAAGTCTAAGCAAATGTGGAAGTCTAACATTTAAACATATATTATATTATAATAATATTAATATATAATAACTCATATGTAAACCAATTTACCTGCAATAATTGATGAAAAAGGTTACTGGTATTTAAAATGCAGGTAATATTATATAATTTGAACTATTCTTCTGCTTTCTAAGATATAGATAACAAAGTACTTCTCATTTTATATACATTTTACACATTAATTCTGCTTTCATTGTTATTTGGCTTTCATGTGCATTCATTTTATAGGTTCATAGGTTCATAGGTTGGTACATGGCTATCAGCCCTAGGGCCTATACAAGCCTAGCCATAACAATTCCCTGGCTATTTCTTCCCACACTATTTAGTTCCCAAAACCATTACCTCATTCTCAGTTTATTATAATGTACTGTATATTAAAAAATAAAACTCATTTTTTAATATACAACAACTTAGATACTGACTTTTTTAAGCAATTAAGCTGCTTGAATATAATCAAAGTGATGACAAGTTCTCTCTTTATTACCCAGATAAAATTAAATGCCAGTAAACTGTGCTACATAATGCAGCAGGCAAAGCTGTGACTGTATAAAGTCTCTTGTATTGTTGAATATTGATCTGCATTAGTTTTTTTTATATATTTACTAACAATGTGTTTCTGAAATATAAACATAGTTTTCAGTAATCTGGAGTTATGCCTCCCATTGTTTATTTTATTAAACAGCATCTCCCACTTAGGCAGTACAGTTGTTTAGTCATTACAGTTCCTGCTGTGAGTACTTTTTTTTTCAAGTTTGCTTCTCAGCTGGCATGCATCCATGCATAATTTGTTTGTACTTCCTATATCCACATAGTTTTTTGTTGGGGGTTCAACAATTTCCATCCACATCCCAAAAATATGCCAATAAGTGAATTGATAATCCTCTGGACTATCTGCTAGTATATAATTTATATTACTATGAATTAGAATTTATATTTTCTCAAATAACTCCATCAGAATGCAATTGGTATAACCAACCAGTGAGTAACATGGCTGACTGATACCTTCGGAATGCAGTGACTACGTGAATTAAATCAGGAACTGAACCACAATGCTTAATTTGCAAACAGCCCTTCCATATGAGATTGTGGTTCACAAGCATGATAAAAATCATCTTAATCCCAAGTGATGAGGTACCAAGGAGGTCATGAAGACACTTAAGACTGGAGACAGGTGGTACATAGGCAGTAGAAACATATATACTGACACAGTCTCTTAGAACAATTTTCACTGCTGACCAAAACATTGGTTCCACAAATTAGCCATTTGACTAACTAATCTATATTGTTCTAGACAATATAACCTAATAAAATATGCTCCAGATTTGTTGTATAGTAATTGTTCTCATAGTTAGTACTTGCATAGTTAACATTTCCAAAATGTATTGTTTGTTAATACTAGCACAGATCATAAATTACAAATAAATTATATTAGAACATGTCTTGACCTATTAGCAATAAATAAAGTGTTACCAATGTTATTAGCCAGCTAATTTTGAAGTGAGATGCATTTGCAAAGTCGCTAAATAATAGCAAGTAAGAGATACATATTCTACCCAGTTAAGATGGCCGTGATTGCATCCACTTAATATCCAGTGAACATTTAATAATGCACAGTCAATTTTCTATAACAGTGCTTATGTCAATAGTTTGTAAAAGCAGCAGCATAGCTCTAAGCTTCAGGAAATGTCTACTGTTCAGAAAAACATATTCTAACATTTAAAACCTTTTTTGAAGAGTGGGAATTTAGGACAAGTATACTGACATATGATTCAATAAAAAGTGTTCTCTGAGGCCAGAGCTTTACCAAAATTGGCAATATCCATCTTAGCCAGCAGTGATCCATCATTATCTAAATGTTCATACAGTATAATCATATTTTTTTTTCAATTAGACACACACATTGTATTACTATTTAAGTAATCAGAAGCTTAGGCAATTATTAAACACTTATCTTTCAGTGAGTAGGGATCAGTATTATTTCAGAAGCTCCTCTTCTTCTTCTTCTTCTTCTTCTTCTTTCGGCTTTTCCCGGTTAGGGGTCGCCACAGCGGATCACCTGTCTGCTCATGATTGGCAGTGGAGTTTTACAGTGTCAAGTTGCCAGCCCGGCGCCCAACCTTCCACAGAAGGCACACACATGCACACACTCACACCTAGGGCCAATTTAGAGTGTTCAGTCCACCTACTGCTTGTTAATAAATTAACTTCAGATACCAAATCTGTAAACATGGATCACTGTGATTCCATTTCAGAAATGTCAGAAAAATTACCTTGGTATATCTAAGTTTATAAGTATGAACAAAGCCATTATAAAAGAATGTACACCTTGCTCTGAAATACAAATGGCTGCACCAGAGACATGCATCAGTAAACAACTAATAGCTTTAAAAGTTGTAATACACCTTTTACTACTAGACAAATGAAAAAAAAAAACATGAACTGCAGTGCTATTCAACCAACAGATTAAAAAGTTGATACAGGCCTCATGCTGTGATGTGATCAGTTTTCCTATCATAACCACCTCTTTCTTGGCATCCATTTTTCATACACATAAAGTCTGGTTATGATAACAGGCTTAGCCATAATATTCTATGTCACATCAATGTAAAGTGGTTTCCTTCCCATAACAGTAATACACTAAGGCATTTACCCTTATATGACTGATCATTAAACTACTTTACTCTGAAATTCTCAGCTTCCTTAAAACTGTTACATTTTCCACTGGGAGTATTGTTAGAAAAACCTTGCACGTTGTTCTAATAGCCAATGTTAACAATAATGTGAAGCACAGAAATACATGTTTTACTAAGTGTATTAATAGCAAATGTTAGTGGAAGTGCAATGGGTTGTTCAAAAACAAGCAGTTATCTCTAACATTGCCATTAGAAGGAATCTATCATGAAAGGGAGAAAAGTCAAACGAATCACAAATGGTAGAACAAAAAGACAGACTCACAAAACACTAAATAACTCATAAGTGAATTATATAGCACTGAATACTTCTCTCCCACTACAAAAGCCCTGTATCAGTAAACTACAGCTAAAAAAAAGTTAATCTGTCATCTTGGTAGTGATACTGTTAATGAAAGGTTTTTTTTAGTGATGTAAGAGTTAGGGGCAGGGGTAATGTTAGCATTAGGGTTAACATTAGCTTCACCCTCTGCACCAGCTTACCCATGCGTTCTGACCCTAACCATAACCCTAACCCTAACCCTGTCCCTAACCCTAACCCTATACATTATCTCACTAAAAACCCTTTCCCTAACAGTACCACTATACAAGACAAAAGGACACAGAATACAGACAACACAAAACATGCACAACACTGACTCTATCCCTTTACCTAACCCTTACTCTGACGCTCACCCACAAACACAAGCATATTCACAACAACTGCTCTAACACAGTCTTGCACATCTTCACAACCACTATTTTTTCATTCAAACATTACTTTTCCTGTGCACTATTGCTTACCTTTATCATGTAAAACTAAATGTAACCATTTGTGAGTTATTCAAATGGGTATTCACTAATTTGTGTATTCACTATTTTTTACAGCCATAAAACCTTTTCTCCCAAACATGATTCTACCATTTGACTTACACAAATCAGAAAACATTTTTTTTTATTAGATGCTGAATGGTATTGTTTTTTTTTTTTTATTTTCAAACAGGGTATGCCCGCTAGACACAAGTATCCCTTTTTAGGGCAACCAAGGAGCATTGTCTGGTTTAGGGATTTGCTCAGAGTCACACAGTAGGCTCAGTTAATAATACATATGGCATGGAATTTACTAGTTTTATTACTGAAGGATGTGCCATGGGGTATTTTATGTAAAAGGACCAGCCAATGACACTAAATGTACAATATCATATGTTTCAGCATTACGTGACAGAAGAAAACCTAAAAATTGTCAGATACTTTTTTTTTTAATTAGTTGCTTGTTTTATTTTTAATGTTTTATTAAAATTAGGTACAGCATTCAAACCAGATATAACCGATTCTGGAAAAAATATGCTATGGCTTGTTGGACTATATTTGAATATATAACTTACAGTGACATTGCTAAATAATACCTTAACTGCTAGATACATGCAATTAGTTAAAACATTAGAGAAAGATGCTTTTAACAAGCAATATGTGAAAATGTAAGAAGTGCACTGTGTTAATAGTCACTGTAGTAAAGAAAAGTTGCTGTAGTGTGTTTAAAACAGAATTTTTTACTTACTTGCAATGTACCAAAGCACAAATAACAAACAATTAGGGATGGATGTAATTTCCTTATTATATACAATACCACCTTACACTGCTTTGATGCAAAACATACCCTGGGATACACTGGAATTTTGCGATTTGGACTTTTTGGAAGACTGCCTTTATTGACACCGTTCTGCTGTGGTTTTTTGGTTACTTTCATTTCCTTGACACCCTAGGATTTATTAAACGTTTTATTCCATGCAGGAACAGTGTAGCCACTCCTTCACAGAATATGGCCGCTGAGCGATTCAGCAAACATGAGATCTGACATGCACGACCCTGCCAACACTGTTCCTGCATGGAAAGCCATGCAGAATGCTAATTACCTCATTTACTGTTGAAAACCATGCAAATGAGTTGAATTAGCGATTCAGGAAGCAGGCAGGCATCCGTGCAGGAACAGTACTAGTTGCAGAAATGTGTTCAGTTAACCAAACACATTTTGCAAATTGCAAAACGGAAGCAAGACAGCTCAAATAAAAGCATGTATTATAAACTTTCTTCGTGCTGGTCCCAAGCCCGGATAAATGGTGAGGTTACGTCAGGAAGGGCATCCAGTGTAAAACCTTTGCCAAATGACATATGTGGGCAACAATACAAATTTCTACACCGGACTGGTCGAGGCCCTCGTTAACAATGACTGCCACCAGTACTATTAGCCAACAGGGTGCTGGTGGAAATTGGGCTACTGTTGGCCGAAGGAGAAGAAGAGGGGGAAAGCATGCCCGAAGGCAGGAAGAGAGGAGGAAGGTTAGGAGTGTAGTAGTGAGGGCAGGAATTTTGAATGTTGGCAGTATGACTGGTATAGGGAGAGAGCTAGCTGATATGATGGAGAGAAGGAAGTTTGATATATTGTGTATGCAAGAGACCAGATGGAAGGGGAGTAAAGCCAGGTGTATAGGAGGTGGGTTCAAATTATTCTATCATGGTGTGGATGGCAGGAGAAATGGGGTAGGTGTTATCCTGAAGAAACAGTATGCCTAGAGTGTTTTGGAGGTGAAAAGAGAAGAGGGAGAAGAGGGAGAAGCATAAGGTGATGTACAAGAGTGGAGGAAGATGCACACAGGTGGATTATATCCTATGCAGGGAGCCAGTCTGAAGGAGATTGGAGACTGTAAAGTGGTGACAGGGGAAAGTGTAATTAGGCAGCATAGAATGGTGGCTTGTAGGATGACATTGGTGATCCAAAAGTGGAGGAAGAGTGTGAAAGCAGTGCCAAGGATTAAATGGTGGAAGTTGAAAAAGGGTGATTGTGAGGTGGAATTCAAGGAAGAGTTAAGACGGGCACTGGGGTGCATTGAAGAGTTACAGAATAGCTGGGTAACTACAGCAGAGCTGGTAAGGGAGGCAGCTAGAAAGGTTCTTGGTGTGACATCTGGGCAGAGGAAGGAGGACAGGGAGACCTGGTGGTGGAATGAGGAAGTACAGGAGAGTCGACAGAGGAAGAGGCTGCCAAAGAAGAATTGGGATTGTCAAAGAGATGAAGAATGTAGACAGAAGTATAAGGAGATGAGGCGCATGGCAAAGAGAGTGGTGACGAAGGCTAAGGATAAGGCATATGGAGAGTTGTATGAGAGATTGGACACTAAAGAGGGAGAAAAGGACCTGTACAGATTGGCTCCACAGAGGGACAGAGCTGGGAAAAATGTGCAACAGGTAAGTGTGATAAAGGACAGTGAGGGAAACATACTCACAAGCAAGGAGAGTGTTTTGAGCAGATGGAAAGAGTACTTTGAGGGGCTGATGAATGAAGAGAATGAGAGAGAGAGAAGGTTGGATGGTCTGGGGATAGGGAATCAGGAAGTGAAACAGATTAGCAAGGAGGGCTATGAAGAGAATGAAGAATGGAAAGGCTGCTGGCCCAGATGACATACAAAGCATGGAAGTGCTTAGGAGAAATGGCAGTGGAGTTTTTAACCAAATTGTTTAACGAAATCTTGGAAAGTCAGAGGATGCCTGAGGAGTGGAGAAAAAGTGTTTTGGTACCTATCTTTAAGAATAAGGGTGATGTGCAGAGCTGTAGTAACTACAGAGGGATAAAATTGATCAGTCACAGCTTGAAGTTATGGGAAAGAATAGTGGAAGCTAGGTTAAGAAGGGAGGCGATGATTAGTTATCAGCAGTATGGTTTTCATGCCAGGAAAGAGCAATGTTTGCACTGAGAGTGTTGGAGAAATATAGAGCGGTCAAAAGGAGTTTCATTGTGTCTTTGTGGACTTAGAGAAAGCATATGACAGGGTGCCTAGAGAGGATTTGTGGTATTGTATGAGGAAGTTGGGGGTGGTAGTGAAGCATGTAAGAGTGGTACAGGATATGTACGAGGGTATTGTGACAGTGGGAGGTCTGTGGTGCGAGTGACAGATGTAGATCTAAAAATGTTGTTTATGTATTAATATGTGTAGAATGTAGCTCCTTTTATGTAGGCAAAACAAAAAGAGAATTGTATAGGAGAATCTATGAACATCACTATGCTATTGGTAAGGGTGATGTAAAAAATCCTATAGGTAAGCATTATGTGGAAAATAGATGTAAAATTAATTTTAAGTTTTGGTAATAGAGTCAGTGCATCCTAATGTTAAAAGTATTAATGTAGAAGGAGAATTAGGGTGGTTGCAATACTGCTGGCAGGTTAGATTAAATGCATGTTTTCCCCCAGGACTTAATAACAGAGAAGAATTTATTATGTATTTAAAAAGGAAGGGACTGAAGCATTAGGGATTTTAGTTAGAGGTATTTGTCAGCATTAGGCTGACTGTTGTTTTAAAACTGCTAATTCAGCTTTTAATGATTAATTGTCAATTAAGTTTAATTGACTGCTATTTTAGTATTTAAAAAGGTTTTGTTTATGTGTAAGCCATTAGTCTGAAGAAGTCTCCATTGCAGGAGACAAAAGCGCTTACTTTTGGCTTGTATTTTACTTGAACTTGTGGATTAAATCTTGAACAGCATTTCCTGGTGCTGCCATCGTTTTTTTGCTGTTTTGGATACTGATTTGGTTAATAGCGTGCTGCTGTATTTCAAGTTCGTGGAGTGACGTATGTGTTTAAGGTGGAGATGGGATTGCATCAAGAATCAGCTCTGAGCCCTTTCTTATTTGCAGTGGTGATGAATAGGTTGACAGACGAGATCAGACAGGAGGCCCAGTGGACTATGATGTTTGCCGACGACATTGTGATCTGTGTAGTGAGAGTAGGGACCAGGTTGAGGAGACCCTGGAGAGGTGGAGATATGCTCTAGAGAGGAGAGGAATGAAGGTCAGCAGAACTAAGACAGAATATATGTGTCTGAATGAGAGGGAGGATAGAGGAATGGTGAGGATGCAGGGAGTAGAGGTGGTGAAGGTGGATGAGTTTAAGTACTTGGGATCAACAGTTCAGAGTGATGATGAGTATGGAAAAGAGGTGAAGAAGAGAGTGCAGGCAGGGTGGAATGGGTGGAGAAGTTTGTCAGGAGTGATTTGTGACTGAAGGGTACCAGTAAGAGTGAAAGGGAAGGTATACGATAGGTTAGTGAGACCAGCTATGTTATATGGGTTGGAGACAGTGGCATTGACAAAAAGGCAAGAGTCAGAGCTGGACATGGCAGAGTTAAAGATGTTAAGATTTGCAATGAGTGTGATGAGGATAAACAGGATTAGGAATCAGTACATTAGAGGGTCAGCTCAGGTTGGACGGTTTGGAGACAAAGCCAGAGAGGCGAGATTGCATTGGTTTGGACATGTACTAAGGAAGGATGCTGGGAATATTGGGAAAAGGATGCTAAGGATGGAGCTAGCAGGTAAGAGGAAAAGAGGAAGTCCTATGATAAGGTTTATGGATGTGGTGAGAGAGGGCATGCAGGTGGTTGGTGTGACAGAGCAAGATGCAGAGGACAGGAAGAAATGGAAACAGATGATCCACTGTGGTGACCCCTAACAGGAATAGCCAAAAGAGAAGAGAGAAGAGAGAGTCATGCCAGTGGCCAGATATATGGGAAGGTGTTTAATTTAATAAAAAAATCAAAGTTTTTTTTGGCCGATCTCGGCCATTTAAGCATAGAGCAGTGTGTGCAAATGGGATCATGTCAAAAAAAAAAAAAATTGTAAAAACTCAATTTTAGGGGAAATCTGAATTTTGCCATTATAGTGAATGGCATGCAGAATCAAAACATTACCAGGGAACAGTGGCTGTTAAGGGGAAAGGCTTTGGGTAGTGCAGTAACTATGGACTAAGGCAGTGAGGTATGCAAATGAGGGGAACTTTACTGAATCATAAAATATTCTAAATCCACATACTGCACCTAACCATTTAGGTGCTAGAACAGGAGAGTGTAGGCAGGAGGAGCAGCTAACATGAAAAGAGGGTGTGTCATGCTTGCTATAAGCACATTGGAGCTCCATTACCCAGGTTTACACTTAGCTAAACACAGCTAAGCAAGGGGGTGTGTTTGAGGCTGTAATGTCTTACACCATGAAATGAAGAGTGTGTTCATGTCCAGGAAGGACCATTTCTGCTAAAACGTGTCTACCTTAGCTAAACAGGTGTGCACAGCGCACACTGGGACTTAAAAAAGGAAATAGCAGCACTGTTTACATTTAGGTAGTTGGTTTGCACTCCGTGCCTTGGGGCTTAAAAGGCATGGAGATGGAAAGGGGAAAAGGAAAAAAAAGGGAAATAGCAAAATACAGCCACTCAAATGCAAGTAAAATAGCTGGCAGGTGGAATGTCTCAAAGTCAGCCAATCACACAGGCAGCACCTGTAGCACACCACTATAAACTATGCAAACACCTTCCAGTCTGTTTTTTCCCACAAACTCTCCACCATAAGTATACACATATGGGGAATTTTAACTGATAAAATGAGCAAAAAATGTTAGGGGCTGCTGTCGCATTGATCTATCAGTATGTGGAAGAAGCCGAGGGCACTGAGGAGGATAATGCTGACAACCAACTCAGACCGAGGAGGAAGAGAAGAGTGTTCAGACCCAGGGTAACCTACCAGGGGCTACATAATCTGGAGATAGTAGAGCACTGCAAGGTGGACAGGGACATACTTCAGCAACTTGTTCAGCTGTACCGGCCTTGCCTCAGACCCAGAACCAACAGAGGGAAACCCATCCTAGTAGATACCAAGGTATGTGTAGCCTTAAGAATATTAGCTACAGGTACTTTCCAAAGACCAACTGGGGATATCATGGGGATCTCATAGGCATCTGCATCCAGGATACTCCACCAGTTCCTGGATGCCAAGCGCCCACATGCCGCTGAGCACATTTACTTCCCCAACACCCGTGAGGAGAGGACCAGCAATATGCATCTCTTCCAGCAGAATACTAGGAGGTACTGGGTGCCATAGACTGCATGCACATCCACATCAAAGCACCAACTGGTGACCAGAGTAGGATCTACCTAAAACCGCAAGAGGTTCCACTCCATCAACTGCCAGGTCATGTGCGATGCCCAGTGCATTATCATGAATGTGTGTGCTGGCAGCCTTGGAAGCTATCATGACTCCCACATCTGACATTCATCACAGCTGTACCAGGTGTTTGCCATTGGGGACATCCCATATGGTCATCTGGTGGGGGATGCTGGCTATGCACTGAAGCCGTGGCTGATGACACCCATCAGAAATGCACACACACCCACACAAGAATGCCATAATGGGGCACACGCACAAACCAGGATCATTATAGAGCATGTGTTTGGGATGCTCAAGTCATGGTTCCACTGCCTTGACATATCTGGTGGAGTCTTGCAGTACTCTCCAGCCATATGTACACACAAGTTCATAGTATGTGCCATGCTACACAATATGATCCTGTGGAAACAGCTGCAGCAGGAACAAAATGGGGAAGGGCCACACAGCTCCCCACCATTGCCAAGGTCTCCACAAGCACAGAGGGACTCAGAGGAGGAACATCCTGAGCCAGCCCCTGTAGGCAGATGGAGGTGCACCCAGTATGCCCTGTCCTTGGCAAAGAGGCAACTCATAGCACATACACTGACACTGTAGGGCCCGAGGAACTGATCTCGCACTCTCTGACTCGCACACACAGTAAAATGGATGCCAAACATCACACCACCTATACCTTACCATGTATAGGCAGTGTACTGCGGGAATCTGACATAGTCAGCCCTCAAGCACCGGCCTCACAACTGCCTCAGGCACAAGGTAAGTCAGTCTTCTTAACAATAAATGAATGAAATAGAATATTCTGATAGCATATCTATGGTATTGATGCAAGTATGCAAGGAAATGGGGAGGCGTGCTGGGATAGCAGCAGACAACTGACAACTCTGTGGGACAGCAGGAAGTGTATTCCCAGTACTGGCCTACCCACACTATGTAGTACCACCCTAGTTGACAAATACCACTGCAGCATATGTGGTGAGCCAAATAACTGGGGAGGTCATAGGTCACATGCATGGATGTCAAAGCGCGGGTCCCATACCCACCCCCAGCCTCACCCAGCAGATCAGCTGTAGAAAACCATACAGAAATGTCTGGCAAAGGCTCCCACATGGCGATATCCATGAAATCCCCACCTACAGACTTTTACACAGTGATATCACAGCAAGTTTGGCAGTGGCAGTATAGCTCTGAAAGTAAGAAGTCTGAAACTACAAATGTTTATGCTAGAACAATCTGACCTGTGGTTGATACTGTTATGCCTATAGTCTCAAAGACAGGGCACACCACTATGCTAAATGGGACCAAAATGTTAAGCAAATATCAGCACAGTCACTGCAAATGTGTATTGTGTACAGATGTGTCACTCCCCGCCATAGACCCATAGAAATGCAGTAACATGTCCATAGCCTTAAGCATCATCCAGCCATCAACTAGAGTGATGGATCAACACAAACAGAAAGCAATTGTCAGTAACACCAACAGTCAGTTTACTGGTGCCATCCCAGGGGTGTCCACTCCTGGCAGCCTGGGAACATATGCTCATCAGAATGCACTTCCTGCATCTGTCATACCTGGCCTACAGGCCTCTGGCAAATGCCCATGCCTCACCCACAGTGCCCTGTTAGGGAGTGTCATGGGGTCCATAACACCAACATAACACAGTCTACAAAATGCAAAGAAAGGCCATGCTGCTAACTGCTATGAGAAAACCTGCCAGCATCAGAGAGCCAGAAATCTGGACAAAGCCATGAATAATGGGGTGAAAAAGGTCCAAAGAGAAGGAAATTTTTGAAATACTGCTCTAATAAAGTTAGAAAGTTGATGGACTGATTGTAGTAGCATGGAATGCCTGAAGGGTATGAAGTCTGAAACTGCAATGTCAACTGTCAGTAATCACTGACTTCAACCCTGAGTGACTTGCAAAACACTTTTCCTTGAAAACCACACTCATGTGGGTAACCAACCAGATATATGAGACATGAATCTGGACATTCTGTGATACTCTGTACAGTCGACAGGCAGGGCTAGAAGTCTAAATATGAGATTGCACTCATTGCAGGCAGTTCTAACCCTGGAAGATGGTGACATGCCTGCATCCACAGAACCATGGCCCACAGCCATGGAGAGTAACACATCCTTCCCTGATCCTATGCAACATCCTGACCACAAAATGTGGCTATCCAAGCAAAATGAGGGGGGGCATACATATATGTGAGACACACACACCTCCAGGCTGGTCAAATAGTCTGACACACACAAGACCCTCCAAGTGCAGTCAACCTTTGAGAAGACCCATATGCAAAGTACTGGTAGCTATAGGCCAACATATCTGACCTGGGACACCCCTCCACATATCTTATTCCCTACAAATCTATCTGGACTCTGCCTGTCAGCCTGATCCTGCCTGACTTATATTACCCAACCGTGGACTGGAAAGCAGACCAGACCAGAACGGAAATGCACAGAGATGCCACCATTGTAAAATATCACCAAGGTGCTGGATCGTTTCCACAGCTCCAGCAGTCAATTGCTGATAGGCACACCTCTCAACAGGCTGTATTGTGCAAGAATGCGTAGCATATGGCCCATAATATTGGTGTGTGCATCACCCATCCTGTATTCCTCTGGTAAATCACTGTGATGATCTGAAGAGGTATGTCACAAGGTACTGAAACAATACATGACAGTGTCAAATGTCATATATGTCAGATGTCTGCTAAAACAAGCCCTGTAACACTAGCAACCCATACATTACTGAGAGAAATGGTCACAATCACCATATGGCCCATTGTCTCCCCATTTTGATAGGCTATCTCCAGATACCCTGCACCAACAGGTTGAGAGGTATGGCTGTAGCACAAAACAAACCGGATTGGAGTATAACAATTCCTGGAATGGAGTCCCACATTTACTATAGAAGGTCACACTGGGCATGCTCATACACTTAAAGAAATGTCAGTAGGATCTAGGAATTAACAGGCCTTCCCCACCCAGTGCACTTCCCATTGCCCTACTTTAGCAGTCCTGAAGATGTCTGTCACCATAGAAGTACCTTTCGTCAGGTCTTAGCCTTATAAGCTCTGTGACACATGCGATAACTGTATAATACTATAGTACAAATAACTAGTTAGGTAGGAGTTCTAATCTCATTCCTGGCAAATGTAAAAGTGTGTGTGTGTGTGTGTGTGTGTGTGTGTGTGTGTGTGTGTGTGTGTGTGTGTGTGTGTGTGTGTGTGTGTGTTTATAAGTTAAAGCATTTGGGTCAATTCAAACCCAGTACACTTCCCTTTTCCCTACTTTAGCAGTCCTGCAAATATCAGTCACCTTAGAAGTCCCTTTCATCAGGCCTTAGCCATATAAGCTCTGTGGCCTGTGTGATAACTGTATAACACTATAGTACAAATAACTAGTTAAGAAGGAGTTGTACTCTCAATCCTGGCAAATGTAAAAGTGTGTGTTTATAAGGTAAAGCTTTTGGGTCAATTCAAACCCAGTACAGTTCCCATTGCCCTACTCTAGCAGTCCTGCAGATAACAGTCACCTTAGAAGTCTCTTTCGTCAGGTCTCATCCCTATAAGCTATGTGGTGCATGTGATAACTGTATAACACTGGAAATTACCACCCCATAAGCTTGACGAGCCTGGTCTGCAAAGCTATGGAGAGGATCATTATGGAACTCATAAACAAAGACATTGGGGACCTACAGACATTGGATCCTACCCAATTTGGCTTTGTCAAGGGCAGATCCTGCCTTTTGAACTTGGTTGACTTTTTTGAAACAGTCACTAAGGCCATTGATGAGGGTAAGGCAGTTCACACAGCCTACCGTGACCTTGCAAAAGCCTTTGACACAATACCCCACTCGGGCATCATAGACAAACTCACCAGCTTAAATGTAAACCCATATGTCACAAGATGGGTTGCAAACTGGCTCAAGGACAGAACCCACAGGGTCAGAGTTGCTGGAGCTATGTCAGACTCTAAGCCAGTCACAAGCGGTGTCCCACAGGGCTCAGTCCTGGGACCCCTCTTGTTCAGCATTTATTTTTCCGAGGTACAGGCAAACATAGGAGGATTGTGCCTGACAAAGTTCACAGATGACTGCAAACTGGGCACCATAATTGATACTCCAGCGGACACAAACATCCTTCAGAGAGGCCTCATAGAAATGGATAATTGGTGCCAGAGCCATGGCCTTAAGCTGAACGCCAAAAAATGTATAGTCATACCCTTTGGGAAAAACAAGGTACCCACAAATTACCACATAGGTGGTAATCCATTAAATCTGGAAGAGGTAATCAGGGACCTAGGGACCCAGGTTGACAGTAACCTCTCATTTGACACTCACATTGCCAAAGTGGTTAGGAAGACCTTCTATATTGCCCACCTTATCATGAAGGGTTTCACATCTAGATCAAGAGAGGTCATTGTGCCCCTGTACTCTTCTCTTATCAGGCCAATGATTGAGTACAATGCCCCATTTGGGATGTATCTTACCCAACACCTGCAGCAGTTGGAAAGACCCCAAAAGTTCCTCACCAAGAGGATAAAGGGTCTTAAACATATGTCATATGCTGCCCGACTGAAAAAACTCCAGCTCTATTCAGTCGCATACGCCTACTCAGAGGTGATCTGTGCCTGACGTACAAGGCCATGTCCAATCCGGAATTAATGGACATGCTCCACCTCAGAAAATCCAAATCCATCAGTGCCACGAGAGCAAGAGACTTAAACCTCAACACAGAAATAAATAGGACGTGCTGGAGGGACAGATTCATAACCCAGAGGCTCCCTACACTCTGGAACAGAATCCCAATCCATGTTAGGCAGAGCCCCTCACTAACTCTATTCAAGAGAAATCTTGACAAGTGGATGGGAGATCGTAGGTTTACCCCGGGGGTCATCTCTGTGTCACTACTAGACAGAGGCACAGTAAACTAAACCCTAAAAGGGTGTAGTATTCTCATCCTAAGGGGTGGTGAAAGCCACACACACTCTGGCTAGGCAGATAGCCTAGTACGAACCTATGAACCTATGAACCTATGAACCACTATAGCACAAATAACTAGTTAGGTAGGAGTTGTAATTGCAGTCCCAGCAAATGTAAATGCGTGTGTTTATAAGTTAAAGATTGTGGATCCATTCATGCCCAGTACACTTCCCCTTTCCCTACTTTAGCAGTCCTGCAGATATCAGTCACCTTAGAAGTCCATTTATTCAGGACTCATCTCCATAAGCTCTGTGGCGCATGCGATAACTGCGTAACACTATATTACAAATAACTAGTTAGATATGAATTCTAATCCCAGTTCTGGCAAATGTGTGGGTGCAAGTGTGTATATGTGTAGTTTAAAGCATTTTGTGGCCTCTCTCACCCAGTACATCACCCATTGCAATACTTTACAAGTGCTGGCGATGTTCCTCATCTTAGAAGTACTTTTGGATAACTTTCACCCTATAAGCACATGTGATAAATGCATAACACTGTAGTAGCAATAAATAGATAGGTAGGGGTCCGTGTGTGTGTGTGTGTGTGTGTGTGTGTGTGTGTGTGTGTGTGTGTGTGTGTGTGAACTATATCCATTGGGGGTTGCTGTTGCCCACCCAGTACATGTCCCAGTGTCCACATTACAAGGCCTACAGTTGTCATCCACTGTGAAGGGACCTGTAGACACTCTGCAGCCCTATAAGCATTGTGCCATGTGCAATAACTATGTGACAGTATGGAATAGATAACAAGATGGGCAGCCCATCTAATCCTTGGATATCACTCTCCATTCAGGAATCATACACAAACACACTCAGGTAGGCAGCAACCCCTACATCAGTAGGTGGCCTGCAAACCAGCTCACAGATAGAACCCACAGCGTGAAAGCAACGGACTCCATGCCAGACTGCTGAACAGTCATGAGTGGAGTCCCACAGGTTGTGGTCCTGGGTCCCCTCATGTTTGGGATCCATACCTTTGAAGACCAGCCCAATACAAAGGTGCCCTGGCTAACAATGTTTGCAGATGACAGCAAGGTGAGTGCTATTATTAACCCCCACCTGAGGTTAACATCCTTCACAAAGGCCTCTCTGAGACCCTGGACATAAGCTCAATGCCAGATGATGTGCTGCCATCCCCTTTGGGTACGACATGGTTCCCATAAAGTAATACATTGGTAATAGTCCACTGAACACTGATTTTGGTATAATAGAACTGGGAACACAGGTTGACAGTGAGCACTATGGTGACCATCACAGTGCCACTGTCTTCTGAACGTCCTTCCATGTGTCACTTCTCCTGACTAAGGGTGTTGAATCCGGGAAGTAGAAGGACAGTGTTTCCCTGTACACTCCCCTCAGTAGGCCGATCAATGTGTACTATGGCCCATTTGCCATGCACCCCACTGGACACCAGCAACAACAGGAAAGGCTGCAAATGTACCTCACAAAGAGGATCTTAGGTACTACACACTTGCCCCATACGGACAGACTCCAACAACTGCAATGAATCTCTGTTTCATATTGCCTACTTAGGTGCGATCTCTGCCTGACATACACAGCCATGTCTGACCCAACCCTGTCAGGAATGCTACATCCAAGGAAACCAATCTGTCCATGCAACATGCCCCAGATACCTCAACCCCATCTTCACAATCAACAGGACATGCTGGAGGTACAGGTGCACAACCCAGATACTGTGGAATAGACGCCACATACATGTCAAGCCGAGCACATCACTGGCCCTCTTCAAGAGAAATCAGGAGGAGTGAATGGGGAATAGAATACCCACCATGAATATTGTCAGGTGGCATGATCCCAGTGTATTCCCATGGGCTAGCCTTGTAAAGCCTCCATGGCTATTTGATTTGAACATATGGATCTCAGTACTGTCAAATGTGTGCGTGTGTGCATTAGTGTGTATAAAAGTGTTTGTGAGTGTGTTAACATGTGGGTGAAAGTAGTTGGTGGCCCGCCTCACCCAGTACAACTACCATTGCCATACCTTACAAGTGCTGTAGATGGTATTCACTATATAGGTACCTCGGGATGCTTCACAACCTATAAGCTCTGTAGTGTGTGCGGTAACTGCATAACACTATAATACCAATAACCACATAGCTAGGGGTTCTAATATGAGTCCTGGCAAGTGTGTGTGTGTGTGTGTGTGTGTGTGTGTGTGTGTGTGTGTGTGTGTGTGTGTGTGTATGTGTGTGTGTGTGTGTGTGTGTGTGTGTGTGTGTGTGTGTGTGTGTGTGTGTGTGTGTGTGTGTGTGTGTCTGTCTGTGTATGTGCACGCGTGTGTGCATGTGTGTGTGTGTGTGTGTGTATTATTTCGTGTGTGTGCATGTGTGTGCGTGTGTGTGCTTCAGGCCATGGACATATGATCCTGACTGGTCCCAACAGAGATGCGGATCCAGCAGGCAGTAGACACCATTGGGGAGTAGTACTGCATCTGGACTCAGCCCCGGTGGTGCCAGAGATACCCTCAACAGGCCCAGTTCCCATGTCCTTGTCCAGAGATGATGAACTGTACACCCTGCCATGTATGGCCCACAGCTGTCCAAAATACCCCTGTGTAGGGTGCCCACATGGCGTGACTGTGTGCATACAAACACACACACATAACCATCAGAAAAGTCACCTACACACACACACATACACACACACACACACACACACACACACACACACACACACACACACACACACACACACACACACGTGAGGTGCCTCAAAGGCATTACACAGACCTCACGTTAGCTGACTGGGGGCATTCACGACACACAGTCAGAGAATAACATACACACTTTGGATGGACCCTCAGTATCATGGAATGCAGCCCTTTCCAATTACTTTTACTACTAATATACACCTCTGGGATATGTGAGTGGTGTTTGTAGGTGATGGCCCTTCACCTAGCACACACTGCACCCATGTAAATTATCGCTGTTCACCTGTATAGCACTGTGGCAACTCCTACAGAACATACCCCCCAACTGTACAGGGTTTTGCTGAATGTCTACATGTGTGGCTCATATGTCTGGTCTGTTCCTCATAACTCCTGTTTTGTCTGATACATTACTGGGTTGGCCTATTGATTGGTGCCAGTAAGTAATGTCCTAATTTGAGGTGCAGACTGCATAACCTGCAGTATATGTATGTTAAAACAAAGCCAGTTACTCAACCAAATTCCCAAGCTTACAGTGGATATATTAAGTGTACACACACCTGTTAACATGCCAGGTTTTCGTGATATATCACATGAGACCTCAGAAATCAGGTCATAACATTGCCATCATTTCCTATGGCATATAACCTGTACAATCCAAATGAAGAACATACACATCAGTTATAGGTAACATCTGGTAACTGAAATAGGTACAATAGACTGGTTGCATGAGTGTGCACACCCTTAAAGTAATACTCTGTTAAAGCACCTTTTGATTTAATCACAGCAAGCAGTCCTCTTGGGAAGGTGTCTATTAACATGGCACATCTTGACTTGCCAATGTTTGCACACTCTCCCTTGTAAAACACCTCCAACTATGTCAGATTGCAAGGGCATCCCCTGCGCATTGCCTTCTTCAGGTCACCCTGCATATATCTTATTGGACGTAGGTGTGGGCTCTAACTCAGCCAGTGCAAAACATTGCATGTGTTCTGGTGAAGCCATCCTTTTGTTGATTTGGATGCATGGTTTGGGCCATTGTTGTGTGGAAAGGTGGAATTCCTCACCACCCACAACTATGTGGCAGACACCAGAACATTTTGGAGCCACAAGGGACCAGTGTTTGGAACTGTTCATAATCCCCTCTAACTTGGCTACAGCACCAGTTCCAACTTGTGAACAGCCCCAAAGCAGGACCCTGACATCATCATGCTTCACCGTGGGGTGGTGTTGTTGTGGTGATGTACAGTGGTGATATTGCGCCAAACACATGTTTCAGAATTGTGGCCATAGAGTTCAACCGTGGTCCCATATTACCATAGCACACTTTCCCATTTGCTTTTTGGAGACCTGCTGTATTGTTTTCAGACTTTAAACAGGCCTGGATATTGTTTAGTGTGAGGAACTTCTGCCATCTTTCAACACTACCCTATAGGCAGGACATATGAAGACCATGGAAGATTATTTTGACATGTAGTACACACCCAGTACTTGATGGAGATTCCTGCTACTCCTTCACTGTTTCTGTAGGGCTCCTGGCAGCCTCCCTGGCCAGTTTTGGTCTTGTATTCTCATAGACTTTGGTGGGATGTCCACTCCTTCACAATGTCACTGTACCTCCATATTTACACCGCCTTTTGATGACTGTCTGCACTGTGTTCCATGGTATGTGCAATGCTGTGGAAATGTTTGGGTACCCTTCTCTAGGCTGATACATCTCAAACATATGGTCCCTTAGCAGCTTCATCAGCTCTATGAGAACCATGACTGCTGCTGTAGCAGGCAACTGGGTATATGTTAGAATAATCCTGGTAGGACAGCTGACCGTTATTTGTTTTTAATCAAAGAGTCTCTGTAATTGATGGCTGTTGTATACCCAATACGATGTACTGATGAATTCTGATTCTGATATTTTTGAATAATCAAATATCAGAAGCAGAATTCAATTATTGCACCCAAAGACACCCAAGGATCCCCACTATCTCTGGGATCCCCAAGATCCATAAAGACATCTGGCATCCCCCTTTAAGACCAATAGGATGCAAAAGGATCTAAGACCCTTTCAATTGCAAAATTCATAGACTTACAGTTAAAGAATTGTCTAAGTCCTTTTTCACATATTATCCAGGGTTCCTTGGGATTGTCTTAAAAAAATAAAACAGGAATACTTTGGTAGTGTATTATTTTTACAACAATAGATGTGAAGGACTTATTCAATGTAATTTCACATGATGAAGGTGTAGATATGTTTTATGACTTTCTATGCCAGAACACCAAGTTTTCGCACACCAAAAGTTTGACTTTAAGGACATTGATGGAACTTGTATTAGAGAATAGTTTTGTAATTTATGAGTGCCAACTGTTTAAACAGAGCACAGGGGTTGCTATGGGTGCAGCCTGTGCACCAGTTTTTGCAAACATAGTCCTGACCCAGTGGGAACTTTCTAATGTTTTTCCATCTGAAGGGATGCCATTTTGTAAGTTTTATGGACATTATCTCAATGACATCTGGATTTTATGGAATGGCAACCAAGACCAGCTGTATGACTTTTTACTGTTCCTCAATTCCAGCACCACGTTTTTGGAGTTTACTATGGAAACGCATTTAGATTCCATTAACTATTTGGACATTACGATAAGCAAAGATTACACTACTGCACAATTTTGCTCTACTATTTATTGTAAACCAACCTACTCGAACTCCCTCCTTCACTTTGAGAGCGGGCACCCAGTCCATCAAAAATGCTCCCTTGTTAAAGGTCAGGGAGTGAGATTGGCCTGTATGATTAGTAAGATCGAATATTTCTACAAAGAAAGGGATGTTTTACTGAGGATGTTGGTACAAAGAGGTTATCCAGAGCATTTTGTGACATCCTTACTTGATGAAGTAACCAAGAAGAGACTTGAGGGCCACTTCTATTTGTTGTTAGGGATTGACATCTCCAGATTGTGTGCTCCATTGGAGAATAGTAATTCATCTCCTTGTAGTTTCCACCATGGCCTTATATTAACTTATACACCACAGTTCCCACTGATTCGGGACATTGTTTTCAAGAATTGGTTTATCTTGTCAAGGGACCCAGATTTGAGGGAAAGAATTGGGGATGCCCCAGTGGTTGTGTATAGAAAGGACATCTGTGTTAAAAACATCTTAGAGAGGAAAAAAGGTGACAATACCTTAGGAGAACTAGGGAGAATGTCCAAATGTAAACAGTGTACCCACTGCAAATATATCTTGGAATTTGATAGCGTATTCCTTAAAGTTATGGATGGGTGAAACTACTACATAAGTAAAATTGTAGCAGTAAGAATGTCATATATGCTGGTATTTGTCAGACGTGTTTACATAGGCAAAACCAAGAATGCCTTTCAAACACGTATTTACCAGCATTTATATGACATTAGGAAAGTGAATTTAAAAAATTCACTGGCTAAACATGTCAATACCTACCCAGGTCACAATTTCAAATTCACAGTTCTTGAACAACTTACGGTGGATGAGGGGGGAGGCCCTATAGAATATTTACTTGAACATAAAGAACTGTTATGGCAATTGAGGGTCAGTGCCAAAAGTAATCCAAGACTGAATGATATGGTGTCATTGACTAGTTTTTTGAAACTAAAAGCAAACTTTTTTATGTAATTTGTTATATTTTATTATTATATTATTACATTATTATTAGAATATTTTACTATTTCATATAACTCAAGTTAACATTTCAGGCTTCAAGTTTTTAACATTATTAGATATCTTAAGCAGTGCAACATGACTTGTGGTTTTGTATGTAAGAAAAAGGGAGTCTGTATCTTTAAATATAAATGGTGTTCAACACACATCTGTTAATGATGTCTTTGTAATGAGTATTTAAGGAGCTGAGGGGTGATACTCTTGTTTTTTCTGAAGAAGACAACTGTAATTTGTGACGAAAGCGCTCTCAACATTAAATTTTATTCTTGTTCCTGTGGTGTCAGCTCGCTTTGTGGTTTCCTAGATTAGTCTGATAGTGTTATGTGGTTGACATAACTCTCAACTGTAGGGCTATCCATAGACTGGCCAGAGTTTTGACTCTTATATTTGGTGTGTTACTCACACATTTTTTGGCCATGGAAATTCAGTAGCATACTCTGAAGATTGCAGTCAGTAAATGGTAACACCCACGTGTGTTTCTGACTTCATATCCCTCAGAACAGATATGTTACAACAACGCTGTTACACCAGCAACTTTCTCAGTTTATAACAGCAATATGTCAATAATGTCCCTGTGTTTGAGCCTCTGCCCCTCAAGTGTGTCAGGCTTTGTCCAGATGTCATGCTGTAAGAGGTGGATAGGTATCATATATCATTATATAGTGACTTCATTCCTGTTATCATCCCAGTGATGTATCAGACTGCCAGACATATGTGTAAGAGGCCTTATATATGAGGACAAGGCCTGGACGTTCTGTGGGACTCTATACAGTTGAGAGGACTGTGCATTTCTGGCAGTTGTTGACAGACTGTCAGGATTGTGTAGCAGTGTATTTTGCATGTGTTATTTGGCCTGTTTAGGGAGGGGGGTAGATGTAAGTGTTATGGGTCCTTTTCTATCTGACTTTGCATGTTCCAGTTTCTGGTGCTTTATCAGCTGTATATGTTTATAGGGGCAGACTGACAATTGTCTCATACTACAGTCAGGCATCAGACTACACTGTGAATTGGGCCAGTATATGTAGGGGTAGTGTGTGAGTGGAAAACATGCTGATGATTTTGTTCACACAGTCCATATACTCTACTGTTCATGTGGCTTACCAGTATGTCAATTTGAAAGTGGTGAGATTGGTTATGGGTATGCACTTGCATGATGGTGTCTGTCAGTGCTGTTATATCCCTGTATTGCCTGATATATTTGCATTTACATGTGTATTCCAACATAGCAAACTTGAGTTGGTGTTGTGTCAGTCTGCCTGTAGCTCAGACAATATTTGGTGGCATGCCTAGCAGCTCAGTGTAGTTTCCCCTACTGTGATGTTATGTCCAGATATATATCAGATGTACTGTTGCCTGGCACCCATACGTGTTGTGTATTTCTGACACATCAGTGGTATGATGTGAGGATTTATGTCAGTAACTAGTGGGGAATAATGTGGTTTTAGACTTGGGCTATTCCAGTCAATATATGTTACAACAGACAGGAGGGTGTTACTGCACCAACTGTGTTAGCTTATCTACTGCAGTATTTGGGATATGTTCCCAGTTTCATGGCTTTACCTCCCTCCCCCCCTTTATCAGGCTTGGTCAAGATTTGTTGCTCTAAGGGATTCTGAGCATACCTCTCAACTGGCCAGATTGTTTCGGACTGTCCGGGTTTATTGCTCATATTTCTGGTCTGTTCCACGGAATCATTATTTTCATTTCTGTGGTAAATCACTGTGAGGATCTGAGGATTTCTGACAGTAAATGAAGACATACATTTCAGTTTCAGAACTCACATCCTTCTGAACATGTTTGCTGACACAAACCATTACTGTGGCAATATTCTACATTTATAAATGCAGTACATACATTATGTCCCTTGTCTTGGCCCATTGTCCCCCCATTTTGACAACCTTTGTCCAGAATTCTTGCACCAAGAGGTGGAGAGGTTATCTATCTAGCTATCTATCTATCTATCTATATATATATATATATATATATATATATATATATATACTTATATGTATATATTCCTTTTCTGATATTAATACATATATTTATATAACAATATATATGTATATATTCTATATGTATGTATTTTAAATGTATAGCTCCATATATCTGATGTATATATTTTTTCAAATGTATCTATCACCATACACATCTATATGTGTATATTTATATATACTAAACATGACTGATTCCACAGTGTTTGTTCCTACTATTCTATACATGTACTGAATGATATATTTGAAAAAATAGCATTTATTACTACAGCTCAGATGGTGTAGTGGTATATTGCTCTGACTATGGTGTACAAGGTCCTGGGTTCAAGATTTGGTAGGGCTGATTATTTTGTTGCTGGGCAGAACAGTGTCTGATGGAGACAGGGTGATTAAGGCAGTTTTAAGCAGTTGTAAGTGGGTTTGCATGATGGTAAGTGATGCCAACACACGGTTAAATGGGAAACTGCTTAATTTGTGTAGGCATCGCTTAACATCATGCAAACTGGCTTACTGCTGCTTATTGCTGCTTATTGCAGCTTACTCCTGCTTACTTCTACTTACCCAATGCTAATTTCTTTAAAAGAAAAGAAAAATGGGGTGATAGGAAAGTGGTGAAAAAGGGGGCACACAGAAGGAAAAACAATATGACCGAAAGCTAGGGATGTGCAGGACAGGTGTAGGGAAAGTCCATAGCTGTCCATTTCTGATACAGCAACAGCTGTGCATTTGTACAGAATTTGGAGGAGAATTTGGACACTCAAACCTTTGAGAGAGGGGTGAGGACAACAGTAATGTGTTGTTAAGCCAATTAGACAAGATTACATGTGTCCAGTGGACACATGTGCGAAATGGACAGCTATGTATGGAGTGATTTTTTTTGAGAACAGATTGCCTTTTTGTTCTAAGGTGAGAGTGGGATGTTGGGGAAGGATAGTGGGTTCATTTGGGGAGGTAAGTTGGGTCAGAAGACAAACAAGACAGCTGACAAGAATGGTATATGACACATGTGAGGGGTAAACACCTTGGTTGGGGAGGGTGGTTGGGAATCAGATGCACATGAGCCCCCATACGGTTACAGTGGGACTGAGGTCCCCATCCATGGGCAGTCACCACTGCACCTTCACGGCCCCGAAGGTGGCTGCACTGGGGGCTGTGCAGGAGGGGCAGGCTGACCCTCAAGATGCACCAGGTGGCCCTCAAGCTGGTGCAGCTGATCACAGTACTTTGAATGGAGGACACTGTGCACCAATCCCCGAACTTGACTGCGGGTGACAGTCTCCTCTCTGACCCATCCTCTAAGATGGGTCCACCCAAAGGTGGTGCAGGACCAACAGAAGAGGAAGGCCTGGGTTGGGCCCCAGACATGCTGGGGCCCAGTGCCATGGCCAGATGAGGTGGGACAAGTGTTTCAGTTTAAATATATGGTGGTTAGTCAAGAACAACACAATTCAGGATTAGTTATAACAGCTTGCATAGGTGTTCTGATTGAACCCATAAAACAGGAATGAAACAGTTGCATAGGAAACAGAACACATACATATATAGAAACACAGTAGGCATTATAACAGCATGCAAGCTACATTGACAGCAACAGGCTACCAATAATAGTATTTGAACAGGGAACATTAAAATCCAAACAGTTCAATATTTGTATAACAATAGGACACTTGTCCCAAATGTAGGTTTGGAGATGAACATACCTATTTAATGTGTATGAAGTATTGGTGCAGAAAGGGTAGGGGAGAGAGAGAGGTCAATTAACAACTGTCTAGGCTTCAGTTTTTAACAACTGTACAGATAATTACTGTACTCATTACGCTCCATGGCTGACCTCACTGTATATCTACCTATGGCCTGAGGATGCACAGTGGGATTGTTGTACGCAGTGTATTAGTTAAGCCTTCTTACAGCTAATAGACACATTTCCTTACCTCATAGACCTGTTGAAGAAATACGTGTATACACTACCTGACTTTTTCTACACATATTCACATCTTCAATGTTACATATGTGACACCGACAGGCGTGCCCAGCACTCATGATTGGAGGGGTGTAGTACTGACATACTCCACCAGGATTTCAATCTGTCTCCCTGGTTATTATCAGCAGTGACCATTAGCAGTGACATCATGACACTTCAGGGACATGTATCGGAACAAAGTGCTTGGTGTATGTACTTATCTTGCTGTCATTTGCAGCCTTTGGGTTGGACAGTGGATATGTTGAACACAGATTGTGTTGGTAAAGCCTTCTTACAGCTATTACAAACATTTCCTTACCTTGCAGACCTGTGGATTTAATTTATGTTAATACTACCTGACTGTTTATATAAATATTCACATATTCTTATTTGACAATATGCAGTCAGTGTACTACCACTGCCAAGATTTGAACTGTGCCTGTTTATGCAACAAGATAAACCACAGCTGTGTTTCATCACAATGAGCTACTGAGGAACGACTGACTCATGCTTGACTATTTTTCTCCGTAGTACTCTCTGGTTTGCACAATCTGACCTTGTAGTTAGACAAATACCCTAGGTAATGAGTACTGTACTGCACTTTTCAGATAACAGATATGTGTTAGGTTTTCAGTAATAGTTGCATGAAACAGTTATTTCCTACCAGAAACACATAACTATGCAGAACTTGTACACATTTATATTCCTACCACAACATGGCAAAGTAAGCACAACAGTCTGGGTTTTTTATTTTTATTAAATGTTACAGAGACCTTTATTCACCTAATGACAGTCCTTTATTCATTGCACACAGTACATAATTTACCTACTAATTATTGACAATCTACTACTTTCTATTTATTTACCCTGAATAATGTAAGCTAGATATTTACTCAACAGCCTCCCAATGCAGCCTGCTGGCATGTGCATCAATATTTG
Source organism: Protopterus annectens (assembly GCF_019279795.1). Classification (NCBI taxonomy): domain Eukaryota; kingdom Metazoa; phylum Chordata; order Ceratodontiformes; family Protopteridae; genus Protopterus; species Protopterus annectens. The sequence continues at coordinate 471,124,454 of NC_056734.1, forward strand.
CAGCCCTCTCATCTGCAACTGTACAGGAGATAAATAAACATTTATGCATACCTATTGACTGCATACTCAGGCTGGACTTTGCAGAACACTAATTGATACTGATACTTACACATTTCAGTGACATTCTGTGCCTGTGCGTCTTGGATCCACTGGTCCAAGAGATCCCTCTTCCTATGCTTCAGGTCAGTGTAATGGTGCCAGACCTACTCACCAGTCCAAGGGATACCAGTAGCACTGGTGAGGTCACATACAAGATGGTCCCAGGCCTCCACTTTGTGTTCAGAGCCTTGGTACTGGTCCTGCAGCAGTCTCCCTTCATGGTCTTTTACAAGGAGTCCAACCATGACCCCGGACTCCTGAATGCCCCAACACTGCACCCGGAAGTGCACACCTTCACCAACACCAGCCATAGTGCCTGCAGTGATCAGCTACAACTGGTTATGGGCTGTATTCCTGCCTACAAGGTTTAAATAGGGCTGATTTCCAACCCTTTGCTTTGATTGGATGATTTTGAATATGCTGAGCTAAGCAACGGACAAATCCGCTTAGCACAGATAAGCATTGCTTAAAGGGGTAGATGCTAAGCACTGCTTAATCGTGCGCAAATCGTCTTAGCTACGCTAATTATTGCTAAGCATTCACATTCAAGCAATGCTTACACCAGCTAAGCATAGCTGAGCACAATTTAGCATTGTTCAGCTATCATTTTATGGACTATCAGGATTGTGGGGTTGATCCCTTCTAAATGACATCTTATGATACATATGTTTCCCTTCCATAACATCCCCCTATGTGCTTTCATTACATTATATTCTTTTGTGACTATGCTGTATGGGACACTTGTGTTTATATGGGGGTTTCACATCTGTACTACTCTGACACCTCACATTTGGACCTGCTACACTACCCTGGTTAACAAATATATATTATTCACTACTTATTTATAATAAAATATAGTTTTAGTACTGTTTTCAAATATAAAAATGAATGGATTGCATTCGGGCTTGAACCATGAATGGCTGCATGCTAAGTGAAAGCTCTAACCACTACACTATTTCACTTTTGCTACATTGGCTGTATATTTCTATTTAGCTCCTTTGGATGTTTAAGCTATGCTATACACAGCTGCGCAATGCGAATACCCGCTCAGCTATGCTTAAACTTTAGTGGGGACAGGGAAAAAATATTTGTTTTATTTTTCTTAGTTTATGGATGTGCACATAGCTAACAATTATACCTCTCCACCTCTTAAAGCATAAAATCTGGACAAAGCCTAACATGATGGTGGCAGAGAGGACAGATTTTAAATATTGCTCTTACAAACTTAGGAAGTTGATGAATAATAGGTTTTGCATTAGCATGAATTACTTGATGGATGTGGAGCCTTATGCTGAAATGTTTGTCATTATTTAATGACTTCAAGCCGCAACTCTTTGCCAGGACAGTAGGAGGAACACACCTGACATATGAGGCACAAATCTGGACATTCTGCAGATATCTGTTCAGTTGGGAGTATGCTAACAGTGTCCACAAACACTGTTTTTGTTTTCAAAGTGCTGTACAGCACTTCCTGAGTGCAGGAGGCATGTTTACTGTGCGAACAATGCTTGGACACACCCCTTGCACTCGTTCATGGATTTTGCCCGTGCAGATTATACAGCAGCATACTTTCATGAATATGCAAGGTGCGCTGCTGTGCTGAATGGGTACAATCCGCTCCGTGCAAGAATAGACATTCTTGCACAGAGCTTTAATGAATCCCAGGGATGCACTATTTTTCTAATTTGTTTTTGTTGATATGAACAACCCCCTGAATTTTTTTCTTGGATATGTAAACACCTGCAATGACATCATGAAAAAGTGATCCCACAATCTACTATATTTTCCTGCTAACTTTAGTAATACACAAGTTGTAAGTTCTAGAAAGACAAGTTTTTGATATTTTGGAGGTGGAACAAATTACATTGAAAATTAACATATATGATACTGTAGTGATTAAGCCACACTGTATGTAGATAGTTACTCTGCTGTAGAAGTAAGTTTGTTTTAATTACTCAGAATGTCTTGCAAGAATATGCAAATTAAGCTATAGACTTACCTTGACATTGCTTTGTGGGTGTAGTCATGCAAAAACTCGAAAAAGACATTTAAAACAGTAGATTTCTAAAATCTTTATTTTTCTTTCAAATACTACTTGCAACTTTGGATTATAATTGGAAAATAAAACTGATTGTAAAACAAAGATGCATGAAAAATGCAATATACTTTAAAGACAGAACTTTGTTATCAGAGGTATTGTAACAGTATCTTATAAAGCCTGCATTTAGAATATAATAAAACAATAGCACAAACTGAAACTGCTATATGAGCATTAACTGTTGCTGTTAATAATTTACTTGAAAATATTTTATACCACAGACTTGAAGGTTATGCAAGGAAATTGTACTGAATAAAATTGCTCACTATACCTTGTAAACAAGAAAATAGCAAGATTGTGCAGTGAGATAACATGGATTTCTTTCTGTTTATAATTATTTATGAAATAAACATTTACAACTATAACTATGTTTTAAAGGTCTTACTAAGGTCAGTGATTCACAAGTACATGACCCAAGTACACAGTTAGTTAATGTAACCTGGAAATAATATCTGAATGCATTCTCATAAAAGACAGAGCCAGGTCAAACATTCATTCACATCTGTGTTTCTTCCTCAGTTTCGTGTAATGATCATTATCATATTTGTTCTTTCTCTGGTTTATATGTGGATTTGTTTATTTATGACTTCCCCTCTGTTACATAATTCCTGTTATCACCTTTATTAGATGGCCTTTTGTTAAGTCAGAAAGAAAGAGAAAAACATTATACCACTAATTTTCAACATTGCCAAAAACAACAAAAAATGTAAGGCTCTTTCTTCAAGCAAACTCATTGTCTACCCAGTGAGTTAATACACATGAAGAAGCTAGTATATTTGAGTGGTTGTACTGTGGATCAATGAACTGGAAAACCATGAGACTGTAGATAGCTGAGTACTGTATAGCACATATTATGCACAGCAAGTAAATCTAATGTCTTAATAAAACAGTCAAGTTAATTTTTTAAGCAGAGTTAGTGGAGGAGATGGCACCCAATAGCTAGCTTTCTCTTTTAACACTTTGGAACTTGTCATAGGGGGCTTGAAAGAATAACTATTTATAACAATATAGAAACTGTATTATACAAAGTTTATACTAGATAAATTATTTCAGCACATTCTGCTAACTATTAAGATATTTTTTAGAATAGAAGTCTTAGGTTGGTTAAAACAGAACTATACTGAGGTAGCTTAGTTGAAGCAGTTCTATTTCATCCTGAAAATTAGAAAAAATATTCACTTTCATTTCAAAGATGAAAAAGAGAAGTGATGTTTTCCTTCAACTGGTAGCTGATTCATCGCACTATAACCACAGAAAGAAACATTCTATTCTCACAGTAAATGACTGACCCTTGTTATAAATGAAGTCAAAGGAACAGAAGTAGGGAGCAGTGGTAAAAGAGTCTGTCGGTTTTACAGAGCAGCAGCCAAGGAAGAGAACTAAAAAAAGATAACGTCAAGCAAGATTCTTTATCATAGGCAAAAAGCAGACTGTTACAAAGTAACACAGTAAAGGTGTCCTATGCACGAGAAGACAATGAACATGCCTATATATTTTACTGGGGATGGTTCATAAGGTAAAGGTCTTTTTAACCCAAGCAATGATGACAACTTAACCTTTGACCTTTATATCCATAACAACATAAAAAACCCATCAAAAACTAGGAGCCCTTTATAGGCACAACTATTTTCCTAGCTTCTCTCCAAAAAAGCTCTTGCCTCATCATTCCTGCTTCCAACACTCTTATATGGCGCCCTCATACTAACCAATATTCAGTCATCTCTGAAAACCAAACTCAATTCATGCTACAATAAAGTTGCCAAATTTGCTACAAATGTTAAATTCTCCACCCACCACTGTTCTGCACTACATCAACTAAACTGGCTCGAGTTCCCCCATCACCTCATATACCTACAACTAACTACTGCCCATAAACTTATTTACTACCCAGCAGCCTGCGCATCCCTCTCTACCATTCTGACCATTTACCATCCTAATCAACACCTAAGGTCAGAAAACAAAATGCTATTAAACACTGATAAACCTAAGCTCTTAGCTAGTCAAATGCTATATTCTTTTACTGTCTCCAGGCTATGGAATAATCTCCATCTTTCACTCAGAACTATCAGTAATCCCAATGCTTTTAAAAAATCCCTTAAACTTCATCTTTCCTCACATTGGTTATGCACCTGCACCCCAACAACACCTAAATCTTGACCCCCTCCCAAGATCTTACGCCTCCTCACTCTATAATTAGTCTATCTTCCCCTTCTCTCTATCATATCAACCCCTTCCGCTGTCACTTTAGCCTGTGCTATCCCTACCTTATGCCTTCTGCCTCCTTCTTTCACCGTTTAAGCTAATTTCCTCTCTCTGCTAATAATATTACTTAATATTTAAAACTTTCATTCCTACACTTGTACCATGATTTTAAACAATTCTTCACTGTTATTATCAATTTATGTAATGTTATCTCCAAATTGTTCTTTGTGTTATTACTTTATTTCATATGCTACCTCTACCTCATATACTTTGTATTGTTAATGTATAAGTTTTCTTTGTATGAAATTATATGTGGGGCTTTTCTCCCTGGGCCTCCACTGAAAATGTGGAGCTTTTCTCCCTCGGGCCTCTACTGATAATGGGCTTATTTCAGGCACAGTGGACTTTCCTGGTAAACAAATGCAATAAATAAATAAATAAATAAGTGCATTTAAACTACAGTATAGGAACACATTTCCAATACCATGCTGGCTTCCAGAGTTAGGACAATGGTAATTAAAAAAATTGCTGTTTGTAGTTAAAACTCAAAGCAAAGAATAAATATGATATGCTTTGACTAAGTGATACATTTATCTAGTATTTTGTCTGATTTGCAGAATAAACTCTGCCATGACAACTTGCCAAAGTAAAAAACAAAGCATTTATTGAACTGAAAATTTTAAGCGCTTTTCGCTTGCCTGATAAGCAAACTTCTTCAGAAACAGTGCAATCATTTTAAAAGCCTGTATAAATAGACTCAGGTGAGCACTTTAACCAATCTTGTTAAGACATAGCTCACAACTTACTTACTTAAAGGCATACAGTTAAAAAGTAAATGCTGTTGTAAAAAAATATGTATCATTCTGCTAAAATTAAACATATTAACATAAATGTGAAATAATAATAAAAATGAAAGTAAAAATAAAACAGTCTACCAACTCATGAATGAAACATATACTAATTACTACTCAAATACTGGCCGTAACACTTTATCAAGTAGCTATAACGTAAAAGACATATAGCTTACAGCACAAAGTAACTATTAAACTCCAATTGTACATACATGAACACAAACAATATATGCATACTGAGCTCTGAGGGTATACAACCACTCAATCATCTCTGCAGACTTTTTAATTTCAAAATACTGCTTATAGAACAGGTTTCATTTAAACCTGGAAAATTGTATGCATTCAGCTTAATTTGCCAGGCTAATTCAAGTTCTTCAAGCTGCAAAGGCATGGGACCACCCCTAATGTCCTGGTATATCTGATCAATAGCCAAAAACTTGAATTTATGTTCACTATTTGCCTGGATGTGTTTGGCTAGGGCATTGTCTAATTTCTTTCTACTTATAGCGTATTGATGTTCATAAATTCTTTCACAGAGCCTACACTCTATTTTGCCTACATAAAAAGCAGGACAACATTGGCACCTAGCCAAATAAACAACCATTCTAGAATTACAGTTGAACCTTAATTTTATTCTGAATTGTAACCCGTTAATAGTAAAAAAGTTTACTACTTCTACAAATTTACAAAAGTTACAACTTTGGCATTTATCCATTCTTGTAATTCTGGGGTAACTACGACGTTGTTGTTCTAGTAGTTTCTTTAAGTTTTTACCTTTCCTAAAGATTACACTAGGAAAATCATCCATTTTACTATAAATATTGGTGTTAGTTTTAAACAAATCCCAATTTTTCCAGATGATATCAATGCAGAAGTGACTATGTAAAGAATATGTAGTAATAAAACTTGTAGGAAAATCTTTAGTAATTACAGAAATGTGATTACTATTATTGTCTATAGTTATTGTATTTGATGTCCCAATCTGTTCAGGCATAATATATTTAATGCCTAAAATGGGTTTATACATACTAATAGTTCTCTTGTGTTTGACCTCGTCAATTAAACTGTCTAACAGGGTCTCTGGGTAACCGCAATGTAAAAACATGCTTTTCAAAAAATAGCATTCATCTATGAATTCTGCTTCCTGACTAACTATGCATGAAGCTCTTATTAACTGTCCCTTGATGACTGACCACTTCTGATGATAGGGGTGACAACTTGAAAAATGTAGGAATGTATTGGAATATGTACTCTTCCTATGAATCTTAGCTACAAAACAACCCAGTTCTCTGTTCTTGGCTAGCCAAATATCTAAATAGGCTATTGCTTCTGTATCAAATGTAGATGTAAATTGCAAAAATTGGGTTGACTGGTTGAATTGTTCAAGCACATTTTTACTAGCCTCCAGGTCGCCATTTAAAAGAATAAATATATCATCTAAATAACGTGTATAATAAACTACGCGATCCCTAAGACTAACATTTTTAAACACAAATTCCAATTCCCAGTAAGCCATTACTAGGTTCGCTATGCTTGCCCCACAAGGTGAGCCCATAGCGACCCCCACTTTTTGTAAATAGAAGTCATTCCCTAACATGAAGAAGTTATTAGAAAGTATAAGCTCAAGTAATTCAGTCACCAGGGAAATTTCAAAAGCAGGGGCTCCGTTTTTGTTAAGCATTAAACCCACCCACTCAATCCCCAAGTCATGTGGTATACAAGTATAAAGGTCTTTCACATCTACTGTAAGAAAGATATAGTTCACATTATACTGTAGACTATCAATTTTCTTTAAGAAGGACCATGAGTCCTTACAAATTTGGTCCTCATATGTCAAGTATTTCTGCACTATAAAATCTGCCACCTTAGTGCAGGGATATGTTGGTGAACCACGGCTATCAACAAGGGGTTTCATGGGTGGATTTATTACGTTTTTATGAATTTTCGGGATACCAAACAAGTATGGGTATCTTGGGTATGATGTTGACATGTAATTGTAGATATTTTGTTCTAACCTACCATCTATAAACATGTCCTCAGTACAGTTTTTTATTACACTATATGCTTTATTGACTTCTGAGCGTGAGCTCAGTTCATAGGCATAATTATCCAACAGTGGCACCATACATTCTTGATAATCAATGTTGTCAAAAATGACTAGACCCCCTCCTTTGTCAGGTTTACATATACAAATATCTTGTGACTTAATATAGTCTAAGTATTCATGTTCAACCCTGCTTGTATGGTGAATAACATTGGTTTTAAATCCATTTTTGATGGCTTGTCTGATATCCAATTCACACATTTGCACAAAAATTTGTAACACCGGATGTAGTGGGGGGTTATACATATTAGATATATAAAATTTGTCAGTACATAACTCATTTATAGTGTCACCCATCATTAGATTAAAGTTCAACTTCCTAGTAAAAGTTTTAATATCTATAATAGTTTTAACCAAGTCAAGTTCTTGCTCTGGAACATATGTGTGTCCTTTAGCCAAAAAATCCACAATGTCAGGTGTAATGACAACAGATGAAAAATTATAAACATTAAAATCCCCTGTCTTGTTGGAAACAATAACAGGGCCAACAAAATCACTAGAGTCAGTCAATACCTGGCTAGTAATAAAGTCAGGTTGGTCATTATCAAGTGAGCCTAAATATAAACATGGGTCAGTCACATCTGGGTCACTATAACCAGCCAAATTAGGCAATACTTCGACCTGGTTGTGTATAAAATTAACTAAGTCTTGCGTTTGTTGGACTTCTGTTTGTATTTGTTCGGCTGCAGATTCCTCTGCTGTTTCAGCCTGGCACCGGTATGGTTGGCTTGCCAAAAATTTTGGTTCTGGTTATACTGACCAAAATTGTTTTGCCCTTGAGGGAAATTTTGTAACCTATCACTTCTCTGGACTTTGACTGGACCTACAATGTTGATGTTATCATTAATGCCATTGGGGACATCGAGGTTAGCATTCCAGTGGTTATCATCATTAACAGTGGTCATTTAGTCAGGCTGCTGGTTTTGACTGTTGTTGTTAACATTAGTACAGGTATTCACTAATGATTGACTATTCATACCTGTAACTTTGTGCCAAACCTCTGCAGCAGAGGGAGTAGGATAAGCCATGCCTTGCTGATAAGCTTTGGAGTCAAAATTCTGTCTGGTTTGGTTTATTAATGCGAAAACCTTAATTTCTGCTTTATGCTGTCGTAGCTAGTAAGTTCAGACATGGTTGATACTGTTACAGTGAGGATGATTTCAGGTATTTGATTTTATACTTTACTGAATGTATTTGTGTGCATATCTTTCTACAGACATGTATGTATCCATATTTCTCTACATTTGCATGTCAGGTTATATACTACCAATAAGGCATACAGATGGTATGCACATATTATATCGTCTTTTCTTGTGTGATACAGTTTTTTTAAATTGGAAAGCAAGTCACTCTACAATATTCATTCTTGAGATCTCACTCAATCCATTTCCATTTTGGGTACCCTTCCCCTTTTACATAGTCTGCATTTCTTTTAATGTGAGTAAGTGTACTCCCATATTTAAATATATTTTTCATTGCATATACAGTTCTCTTTCAAATGCACCAGTCACACAACCAACAACCACTCTTTCCCAGCATAGCCAAGTATTTTATCTACCTAAAGCTGGTATGTAATATATATATCTATCTATATATATATATATATATGGGTCCCGGACAATTTGCCGAATGGCCGTTTCTCCAAAACTGAAACAGCTTGGCATACTTGCGCTAAAGTGCTTTTTGCCGAAAAAGCACTTTCACAAAAGTATGCGAAAAGGTAAGGGAAATAGTGGGGGAATGGCTGTTGCTGAGATCATAGTACAGTGGGGATAAGGGAATATTCCCTTTTCCCCACTGTAGTACAATCTCAGAGTGAGAATATAAAAGTAGGGGGGTGGAGGGCACATATATAGTATATATGTATTTGTGTGTGTGTGAATGTGTGTGTGTGTGTGTGTGTGTGTGTGTGTGTGTGTGTGTGTGTGTGTGTGTGTGTGTGTGTGTGTGTATATATATATATATATATATATATATATATATATATATATATATATATATATATATATCATAATACTGACAATCAAAATATCAAAAAAAAATATCTAAGCACAAAATATCAAAATATTCAAAAAAACTAAGCACATACAAAACTGCCTGCATCCCCCTCACTCCCTCCTAATTATATACACCAACTCCAAGGTCTCACAATAGCAGATAAAAGGCATATACCCTATCTGTTGTAACATCGATTTTCGTCAATATTTTAACTTCATAGGCTATATACTAGGCTTACCATCTCCAGGGTTTTTATAAGTCTAGCCAAACAATCTAGCCCAACCTAATTGCGTCCCACTGTACCATGGACATTTATTAGGAGGGGGTATTTAAGTTAGGAAGTTTCTAGAGGTTATGTGGAGAGGTATGTTAGTTTTGGCATTAATGTCTGCCACTGTCAGAGACATGGAGGCCAGACCTAGGGTGAATTTCTGATTACCCATCCTCTGGTCCAGGTTGCCCTTGAATAGGATTAGGATAGGGTTCTACTTCACATGGATAGGAAGCTTATTCTAAAGAATATGTATTCTCTGAGATACATACCTGCCCCTCCAGCATGTCCGGTTTATGTCACAGACAAAGTTTAAATCCTTAGTTCTAATTGTTCTGGTGGTGTTCATTTTTTCAGATATGCAAACAGGCAATCAGAGCAGGATTCAAGGAGGATTTTGTATGCCATGCATAAATTGCTTCTCAGCTGTCTGTAGGAAACAAAGTATAGAGCTAGGGCTTTGAGACAATCTGCATAGTAGATTGTGTTTACACTTTGTATTCGTTTTGTGAGGAACTTCTATGGACATTCTAATCAGGTATATACCAAAGGAGGTGTTATACTCAATGATGGATCTGGTGATGGCCAAGTACAGGGATTGGCAGGTTGGTATAATGGTTAAGGTGTTTACATTATAAATAAAGGGTACAGGGTTTGACTCTCACATGAAGTAATTGGCTAGGCTTAAAATGGCCCACACTGGCAGTTACCCTAGTACTGCTCTATGAACTTGGGAGGAGTGGTTGGCATAATGGTTAAGATCCTTATCTCACAGATACAGGGTTTGATACTAACTTCTGATTATTGGCTAGGCTTACAGTAGTCTGCAGACTGATAACTTAGTGTTGTGAGTTTAGCATAATGGTTTTGGTCTTTACCTTATAAAGACAAGGTACAGGGTTTGATCTTGACCTCAGGTTATTAGCTAGGATTAAAATGGCCCTTCAGGGCATATCTACATGAGTCCTCAAATCCCTGACAACTGTGTCTACATTTAGGATTGTTTTATCAATGAGGCAGCTTCCTTGGGTGGCTGACTTCGCAAAAGGTATTATTATGAATTTCTTGGCATTGAGCTTTAAGTTGTGGCTTTGGCACCTGTCATTTGTATGTGTTAGAGCTTCCTGTATGGTATTAGTATCTTGGGAGGGTTCTGTGATGGCAATCATTTGCAAATTTGGTAAGCCAGAGGCCCTTGGCATTAGTCTTGCCTTCCAAAAAAAAAAATAGATGCCAAAGGGGAGCAGACCCAGCACAGAGTCCTGGGGGACTCCATTGGTGACAGTCCTCTTTGTGGAGGTGGACTTTCCAGTCCTAACTTCTTAGGTCCTGTCTATGAACCAGATAGCTATCCAGTGAGTTACAGTGAGTTACATAGGGATTTATGCCTAATTCTGTGAATTTGCTTACTATGCCTTAGTTATGTCATTTTGCAATCTGCTCATTAACTAGACATAATATCCTGACTTCACCTAGGTTGAACTTTAATAATTTGCTTCACCTAAGGATTATTTCAACAAAGTAAATGCCAGTAGTATTCATTCATTCTTGCATTCATTTATTATCCAGTACCCATGTTATCTCTTTCAGGATTACAGCAGAAATTAGTGCCCATCTCAGCATTTATTGTAAAATGTAGCAACCAGCCAAGCAATATGGACTTTAAGATCTGTTAATATTTTGCCTATGTTTCAGCCACTGTATCACTTGCCAATGCACAACAAACAGGCTTGATCTATCTAGATGTACATGTCTAGGGACCTCCTTACCAAATAGAACTATTGAGATTCAATCAACTAAGTAGGAATCTTTATTTTGCTTTCAAAGAAATCATATGCAATATATAAAGTGATAGCATCAGGGTAAGATTCAGTACCCATACGGTTAATAAAGCTCTCAGGTATTGTGGTTTATCCTGTTCTGGCAGTTAGTGCCATGCTCATAGCTAGAACAGACATATTCAGCACAGGCTCCTGAGTGTATGTGTTATGCCACCTCCTAGTAGGTTTATAGTAGATCTGAAAGAACCTGAAAATTGAACACTATAAGATATGGTGGAGTAGGGCTTGTGGATTTGACTTTTATAGGCCTGAATATGTTTTATTTTCAAAGGGCTGTTAAGGCATATAGTTGGTCTGTACTACCATAGATCAGATGAACCAATGGAACAAAATGGTGCTGATTATTAAATCTAGCACTAGATACCTAGATGAAATTTGAAAGTTGAAACAAATAATATCCATAGATTAAGCAAATGATGAAATGAAAAATTTGAAAAAAGAAATAAAGAAAAACAAAGAAATGAGAAAACAACATCGAAAGTGAGTCTCTGCAAACAGCAAAATGAGTAATGATTTTAGAAATAGAGCACGAAAAGAGCCTCCCTCCACAAAAAAATAAATAAACAAATAACAGAACAATAAAAAATAAATAACATTTCTCAGAGGAAGTGGTCACTTACACTTGAAATACAGAAGTAAATCTTGGATAGTACAGCAAACAATCAGCAGACACCAATTTTCTTTCAGCAACAGCTATAAAATCATCATGGCAGCCATCTTCTGCTTATTATACCTGCATCTTGTTTCTACATGGCATTTTTAATTTATTTATATATAATATATGTGTGTATGTATTTTTTTTGCTCACCCTCCCTCCCTGCTGCTGACCATCAGCTGCCACCAGGTCATCTCCTCATTTACCTGGTCTACTGGACCCACGTTAGCCTCCCCTGGGTTCAGCCCAAGTCTAGGAGCAGGAAAGAGATTGATAATGCCAGTGTAGCACCATACTGCTGCCAGAGAGTGTGCCCTAATCCTCATTCACACTGCAGCATCCTTGCAAGCTCTGCAGTAGCTGCATGTGGGGGATACATTCAAGCTTCACACATGACCAGCTAGTATACCGCTTTCAACATGAAGATCACATGACTCTTAATGGTACTAATGCAGTGAGCCTAAGCAGCCTTCCACCTTCCATGATGGATGAAGCAGCAATCAGTTGCTCACATCTGTCCTCCCACTAGTCCAGGCCCTCCAATGCCCATACAGCTAACTGAATCCAGGTCATCTAGGGTGCAGTTAGAGCTTTATCCCTCTGTGCCGTGGGGCTGGATTGTTGTTACATGGCATTCTGACAGAAAGCCAAAAACAATGGTTGCAGAAATGGTATCCCTTCTGTATTGCAACTAACACAGCAGAGCAAAGTAAGAAGGTATAAGTTCTACTTTTGTCCTCCTTTCTGGAGATGAATTATTAAATGTGTTCAATATATTTAATCTTTCTGAAGAGCAAAAGCCAGATGTGGCTGTTTTAAAGATGGACTTATGTAATGTGTTGACTCACAACAAGCAGCACAACAATATATTGATGCCTATATGAATGAACTGAGACAGAGAGAAAGACAGGCCACTGGATTCATAAATACAAAGTGTAGCCCCATACGAGAGAGGTACACAGTTTGGAAGGAGCAAAATTCATAAAAGAAACTTGATATACTAATAATCAAACCAGCCTGAGAATGAAGACAGCTCGATACGAACTAATAACCTCAAAAAAAACGTCCTTCCTTCCACTCAAGCACCTTGAGCAAGATATGTATCAAAACCTTTTAATATTGAAACATATTCACAAACAAAAACATGCCCCAGGATTCATGAAGCTCAGCGCAAGGACGGCATTAGCCTTGTGCCGACCGTGTGGCGTAGAGATGGCGCAGCAGCACCATATGCATATTAATGAAGGCGTGCTGCTGCAACATCCACATGCACAGGAAACATATGTGAGTGCAAGGGGCGTGTCTAAGCACTGCACGGAGGCATGAACATGGCTGCAGACGCGCAACCTAAAATGCTGACTAGTACAGTCTGCCTCTAATAGTAATCACTCCTGTCAGTGTCAGTGGATACTGAAATGTATGCAAAGCATACAAGACAGTTCCACGAACACCAAAATAAAAAGTAAACACAAAGGCATGTAGCTGAATATTGAGCCCCCGTCCCTCGAACAAATGATATTTAAAACCTCATGCCCATATTTCATTGTAGTGTTGATTGTTATACCAAGTGGAAGCGAAACGCAGTGTGTTTGCACGCCGCTGCCCTTTGCTAAGCCTAGTTCAATGGTTAGGGTTACCACCTGTCTTACTTTGTGAGGGACAGTCCCTCTCTGGGCAGTTGTGTCCTTACCAAAAATATTAAAAATGGTAAATGTCCTGCGATTGTAGGACATAATTATGTCCCATATTTTATGTAATAGTTGCATAAAATAGTTATTTCTGTATCTAAAATACCTAAATGTTACAAGAAACAGAATAAGCAACTAAACTGTTACAAGAATAAGCTTTTATTTAGGCAAAAAAGTAAAGTTCTATCCTTTGTACTGACCGTGGGTATGTGTCGGCCTGTAAAATCTGATGTGTGTCCCAAAAATGTCCCACTTTGGCCAGTTGAAAAGGTGGCAACCCTTCCAATGGTCAGAGCATTCACTCAATATCTGCCCATTCACAGTCCAAGTCGTCCTTGTCTGGTCGGCCCAAAGATAAATGGGTATTACCTGGGTCTACCTACCATGTCATGAAAGATAAGTATTTGCGTGAAGTACAGCATGTGGAAGATCAAAAATGCTAGGGTTGTCCTCACAACCATATTGGTACCAGAGATATGTAGAGTACGCAATGTGTACTGCTGTCTGTGCCATGTGTCATCAACCAGAGAAGGGATTTATGGTGTGTTTGTGGAATATGGGGGGGTGACAGGTAATGTAATAATTTGCCAAGGGTAGACTGGGTCGGATGTACAATAGGTGAACTGGAGGTGTACGAGGGAGCAGTGGGTGAATCAGAAAGGAAACCAAAGAACATACATTCACATCCCCAATACACCCTGACAGGCCATACTGCAGAACACAATCCCACAAACATATGAACATTAAAATGTGCGATACACATGTACAGAAATGTTACCGGCTCACACCCACATAATGGTCTGGCCAGAACTGGGCCATCCAACCACAACACACCTGGATACATAATTGAATACCCATCACCCCCTCTGCAGCACAACACCCCCCCCCCCTTGCTGAACATCCACCAAAACCACCCATACTCGGGGTGCTAGCTTGGCACAGCTATATCTGCATACAGTGCCCACTACCCACATCTGGTAGGCAGTCTCACCCTAGGCAGTCTCAGGCTTGCAAACTAGGTATCCCATGCATGCATAACCCTACGACATTTTCAAATAGCCAGAAGAATGGGGTTTGTCGTCCACAATTTTTGGACATCCCTCATGGGATAAGTGTCTGTTCTCAAGATTAGACTTTGTGGCATAACACGATGTCCACCCCCATTGACATCCAGACACAAGTCAGATTAGTAGTACTTGTCCACAATCCTGCTCAGCCTCCACCCGGTCCTGCAGAACCTGCGACCCAGGATTAAACACCTGACCATGATGCACATCTCCCCACATGCATTATTAGGAATATATACCTTTCACATGTTCCCATGAAGCTTCCCCATAGCCATCTTCCAAATAGTACATGTCCACAAATTGCATACCCCATCTAGGTTCCTCGTCGTAATGATGCACAAAACCCATGTTTACAAATGGTACAGGTACCTCCCATATGCGGTTGTTCATATACATGGCCATGTATAACTCCAGATATGTAGTCATATATATCTATAAATGTACATACTTATATTCGCATAGTTACGCATCACACATACATGCATATAAGTAGTTGTCAAGTATGTGTCCTATTCATAAATATGCATACTTGCAAATGTATACATATGCCTCTAAGAAACATATGAACAGTAACATGTACTATACAAATGTACACCAACCGACTGTCACATTTGTTGCCAGTACTGTGGAATGCCTGTAGTAAAGTCATATATCCTAATTACCATCCATACAGAATGTATCATGGATGGTTTAGTAGTAAAACCAGTGACTATGGTGTTCCTGTTCCCGTGTCCAAGCCATGCAAGGGCTGCTAATTTTATATGATGCCCAGAATAATGGCAGTCAGATATAGGGTGATTAAGGCGCGTTAAAGCAGATGTAAGCAGGTATGCACGACAGTAAGTGGTGGTCATTTAACAGTATGGGAAATGTAAATAAGCATGTAGGTATATATGTATATGTATGTACAGACACATATATATATATATATATATATATATATATATATCCATGAAGAATGAACATGGTCACAATAAAGCAGTCATAACAAATGTGAAGGGAAACAGCAGCAGAACACCCCACTGTATTTAGTGCTGTCATATCAAGCTGCCCAGAGGTGAGCAAACCTCCCGCATCTCCAACCACAGGTAAAATGCTAACAGTGAAATTAACTTTGTCCATATGCTAAGTCTGACTTTCAACCAAGTACAAGACAGTCCCAGTCACCATTCAAATGAGAAAAAGACTAATAGAACACCCTACCCATTTTATGAACGTATGTCCCAGGACTATAAGCTTGGGATGTCTGAATATACTTAGAGTGAGCCAACATACGGGACATGTCTAGAGCAGTAGGGAGTGGCTCATGTGTAGTGGTGTGGTTTATTTCCAACCAGAGAATGGATGACTGCTGTGTTAGTGATGTTTTGCTGTGTTTGTTCTGGTAACTATGAACCATGGGTATACATGCAAATGAAGCACCACAGCAATAGTGTAGTGGTTAGAGCATTCACCTCTCGAGCAGATGTTGCTGGTTCGACTGCAGCACACACCATTTATGACGCGAAATCCGTATATGAGCATATCTTGCTAACTTTATGCTGTATAACGATATAATACCATTGAAATGTGAACTGGGGTAATGTATCACAGTAAGAATGCAGAAGGTGTTTACGTGACGGGAAACAGCGGTTAAACAGAAAACCACTGTTGAAAAGTATTGTACTCACCCTTTGTCCAACGGCCCTTGTTCTGCCCAGCAACACAATAAACCGCCTCAGCCAGACTCGACACCAGGACCCTACACATCACAATCAATGTGATTTACCACTAAGCCATGGCAGTTATACCTAACTCTGATGTTATCACAAACATAGCAGACAGCACAGTCATTCAACAGTATGATCAAAGTAATTAATCATGTAGATGTATATGCATACATACACACACACACACACACACACACATATATAGATACACACACACACACACACACACACACACATATATATATATATATATATATATATATATATATACGACAAATGAACGTTGTAACAATAAAGCATAGACAAGGAATGAGAAGGGAATCAACAGCAACTATAGTATCATAGAGTGCTGTCAGCGTATGCCATATCACGCTGGCCAGGAGTGAGCAAAGCACTGCTACTCACACCCCAGGCAGGATATTACCAGTGGGAGTAACACAGTGTAATTGCTAAGTCCACTTTACACAAAGATAGAGGGTGGTCCCTGCTGGGACTACCCAAAATTTATATAGGGCATTTAGCCCTCCGACCATTACACAAGCAAGGGCAGGTATGTTCAAAGACTAAATGGTGGGAGAGCCTGAGAATACACGAGGTGGGACAACATATGTGTACGGCCCCTAACGCTCTGGAGAGGCAATGTTTGGAGGTGTATCATGGCTGCGATAACAAGTGGATAATGGAAGTTACACATGTAAGTTGAACACGGGTGGGCTTGAGAAACTATGGGTATGAAATTATGGATCCAGGCATGCCAGAGTTGGATGTCCCGGTTCTAATTGGACCACCCTGTGGAAGTCAGCGAGTTCGTAATAGGTATATATGCATACACACATGCAAACATCAATATGTAGAAGTACATTCTCTGTAACACATGCATTCCATTTGTAGACAGAAATAATAGGAATGTGCACATACAAACATCGACAATAGATGGAATAATAGGCTGTGCAGAAGAGGGACGCGATGAAACTCCTAGAATGCAGAGGCGTGTACAGTGTCCAAAGTCAGTGCTGTGCTGACGATAATCAAATGTGAGGGCTTCTCCACACATGGAATCATTCCTGGGATCTGCCCACTATGGCAATGCCAAGTAATAAACCGGTCTAATTGTAAAAGAAATACACTGAACACATACATAATTAGGCTCCCATGTGTAACGTGTGCGATAATGCAAAGTCATGCATATTAATGAATTGTAGTGTCATGTTAACGGGAGTAAGGATGTAATAAAGTATAGAGTCTAATCTTGCTATAAACACA